>NW_005842107.1:238013-248642 GCF_000455745.1 Alligator sinensis
GAAATTGTTTGAAGTAATTATTCCCTGCTACTTTTCTGTATAGTTACCTATTCTGCACTAAGTGCCTGTGTGTAGATTCATAGATTCCAGGATGAGAAGGGACCTCAATGGGCCATTTAGTCTGAACTCCTGCCTCTGGCAGGCAAGAAAAGGGTCACCAAACCTGGGGTCATGTGATCCCAGCCAGGTGCCTGTCCAGTCTCCTCTTGAAGACCCCCAAGGATGGGGCGAGCCCCACCTCCCTTGGAAGCCCATTCCAGATCCTGGCAACCCTGACTGTGAAGAACATTTTTCTAATGTCCAGTGTAAACCTTCTCTCCAGTAGCTTATGGCCATTGTTCTGTGTTATTCCAGGGGCTGCCCCGGTAAACTGATCATTGCCTACTTCGTGCTGCTCCCCCCTTATGAATTTGTACACTGCCACAAGGTCCCCCCTCAACCTTCTCTTAGAGAGGCTGAAGAGGTTAAGGTCCCTTAGCCCTTCCTCATAGGACCTTCCCTACAGGCCTCCAATCAGATGAATGGCTCTTCTTTGGACCCTCTCCAGGTTGTCCACATCCTGCTTGAACTGCGGCATCCAGAACTGGACACAGTACTCCAGCTGCGGCCTGACCAGCGCCGCATAGAGAGGGAGAATCACCTCCCTGGACCTGTTTGTGAAGCACCTACGGATACACGACAAGGTGCGATTGGCTCTGCTGACTACTTCATCACATTGACGACTCATGTTCATCCTGGAGTTAAGAGTGACTCCAAGATCTCTTTCTGCCTCCGTGGTGCTGAGAAGGTCGCCCCCCAGTCTATAGGTATGATGGCAGTTTTTCCTCCCTAGATGCAGCACCTTGCACTTGTCCTTATTGAATTGCATCCTGTTGTTCTCTGCCCACTTCCCCAACCTGTCTAGGTCAGCCTGGATCTGGTTCCTCCTTTCCAGGGTGTTAGCTTCACCCCATATTTTAGTGCCATGCACAAATTTGGACAGAGTGCTTCCCACCCCCTTGTCCAGATCACTGAAGATGTTGAACAGCACCGGCCCCAGAACTGAGCCCTAGGGGACTCCACCGAACACATCTTTCCAGGTTGACACCGACCCATCCACCACCACCCTCAGTGTGCGACCCCTGAGCCAGTTTGCCACCCAGTCTACTGTATAATCATCCATGGCAAATCTCCTCAGTTTATTAATAAGGATAGTATGGGAAACCGTGTCAAAGGCCTTCTTGAAGTCCAGATAGATGACATCCACCTCAACTCCTGCATCTAAACATTTGGTGGCCTTGTCATAAAAAGAAACTAGGTTAGTCAGGCAGGACCTGTATAGTTTAGCTCTTTCCAGTTTGGAAATGCATTGAGCTAAACCTAAGAGATCTAGAGCTTCAAAAGTGTTTAACTCCTACATATGTGCCTAACTTGCATCGACCTCAAAGCCATTGCTGACCTGTTACGGGAATGGGTTGCACGAAGGGCAGTACAGCAAGATAAGGAAGTGAGCTTGAATTACTATTTTTGATGATGCAGTGATATTATCACAAATGTCATTTCCAATTAAGTGCTGTGTATGCTACTGCAAAATAGCCGACGGTTGCAACATTTCTGAAAAATAGAAAAGGTAGAAAGAAATGAACCGGTAAAAGAAACCGCACCAATGTGCACCTTCCTTTTATATGATGTTCATTATTTCAGGTAACTTTCAATTTTAGTGTAATCGCTCTCTCAAAACATTCAAAACAGTCCTGCAAGATAATAGCTGGAGATAAAGGCAGCCTGGCCATAAGATGTAAACCGTACGGCTCACATACGTCAGCATCGTGTGTGATATGTGTATTCACAATTGGTCTGTGCTCAGGAAATAAATGTGATTGAGAGAATGAGGAAAATAAAGCTGCATAATACTCGATGTTTACCTTTTAAAGACCTGAGCCTGGTATTTGAAAGTTCTTTACTCAAGAAAGTTAATACAATCCCTCAGTGGGATTTTCTCTGTGAGACTAGGGAACATTCATAATTTACTTAGAGCAAGCCTAAAACCTTGGTTCTGAAGGTCCTGACCCCAAACTATTTAGGTGTTGTCTGCTATAGACCACCAGACCAGGAGGATGAGGCAGACTAGATTTTCTTCAGACAACTAGAGAAAGTTTCCAATCACAGGCCCTGGTCCTCATGGAGGACTTCAATCACCCTGAAATCTGCTGTGACGGCAATACAGCAGTGCACGCATAATCTAAGAAGTTTTTGGAGTGTGATGGAGATGACTTACTGGTGCAAATGTTCGAGAGACCAACTCGGGGCTGTGCTCTTCTTGACCTGCTGCTCACAAACAGAGAAGAATTGGTGGGCGATGTAGAATTGGATGCCAACTTGGGCAGTGGGGACCATGAGATGATCAAGTTCAGGATCCCAACAAAAGAAAGAAAGGCGAGCAGCAGAGTATGGACACTGGACTTCAGAAAAGCAGACTTTGACTCCCTCAGGGAACTGACGGGCAGGATCCCCTGGGAAGCCAGTTTGAGGGGGAAAGTAGTCCAGGAGAGTTGGTTGTATTTTAAAAAAACCTTACTGAGGGCTCAGAAACAAACCATCCTGTTGTGCAGGAAGGATAGCAAATATGGCAGGCAAATATGGCAGGCAATTGGCTTGACTTAGCTGAGAACTCTTCGGTGAGCTTAAACACCTAAAGGAAACTTGCAAGAAGTGAAAACGTGGACTGGATGAGCTCCCCAAGTCCCTGCCAATCCTAATTTTCTATGTTCTATTACTCTAAAACATTGGGGATGCTTGGTTACTGATTCAGAGTATAAGAGTATTGCTCAGGCATGCAGGAAAGAAAACAGGAAGGCCAACGTGCAATTGGAGTTGCAGCTAGCAAGGGACGTGAAGGGTAACAAGAAGGGTTTCTACAAGTATGTCAGCAACAAGAGGAAGGTCAGGGAAAGTGTGGGTCCCTTACTGAATGGGAGAGGCAACCTCGTGGGAGATTATGAGGAAAAGATTGAAGTACTCAATACTTTTTTTTAACTTCACAGGCCAGGTCAGGTCCCTGACTACTGCACTGGGCAGCACAGATTTGGGAGAAGGTAACCAGCCTGCAGTGGTGAAAGAACAGGTTAGGGTCTATTTAGAAAAGCTGGACGTGTACAAGTCCATGGGGCTGGATGCAATGCATTGGAGGGTGCTGAGGGAGCTGGCTAATGTGATTGCAGAGCCGCTGGCCATTATCTTTGAAAACTCGTGGCAACTGGGGGAGGTCCCAGACAATTGGAAAAGGGCAAATATAGTGCCCACCTTTAAGAAGAAGAAGGAGGATCCACAGGACCAGTCAGCCTCACCATGGGTTACTTGTGTCACCTTAGGACCAGTCAGCACCTGGGACGAGGCTCCCCTCAGCCAATCTTACCAACTGGGGGGGCCCACAGCACTCCCAGAAGTGGCTGTGGCACTTCATCCAGTGCTCCCAATCCCTAGCCAGTCCCCCCTGCCCATCACCTAAGCAGGGAGGGTGTTGCCTGTTAGGGGGTGCACCAGTGCTCTTGGGGTGCATGGACACCCCTGTGCACCCCCTACATGCCACTGAGCCTCACCTCAGTCCCTGGAAATACCATGGACCAGGTCCTCAAAGAATCAATTTCTAAGAATTTGGAGGAGAAGAAGGTGATTAAGAACAGTCAGCATGGGTTCACTAAGGGCAAGTCATGCCTGACCAACCCGATTGCCTTCTGTGATGAGATGACTGACTTTGTGGATGTGGGGAAATGAGTGGACATGATATACCTTAACTTTAGCAAGACTTTTGATATGGTCTCCCAAAGCATTCTTGCAAGCAAGCGAAGAAAGTATGGGTTGGAGAAATGGACTGTAAAGTGGATAGAAAGCTGGCTGGATAGTCAGGCTCACTGAGTAGTGATCAGTGGCTTGAGGTCTAGTTAGCAGCCAATATCAAGTGGAGTGCCCCAGGAATTGGTCCTGAGCTGGTTTCGTTCAGTATCTTCATTAACGATCTGGAAGATGGGATGGAGTGCACCCTCAGCAAGTTTGCAGATGACACCAATCTGTGGGGAGTAGTAGATACGCTGGAGGGTAGGGCTAGGATTCAATGTGACTTAGACAAATTGGAGGATTGGATAGCAGCCTTTAACCTCTTGAAAGGGGGCTCCAAAGAGGATGGAGCTGGGCTGTTCTCAGTGGTGGCAGATGACAGAACAAGGAGCAATGGGCTCAGGCTGAAGCAATGGAAGTTTAGGTTGGATATTAAGAAAAACATTCTCACTAGAAGGGTGGTGAAGCACTGGAACAAGTTACCGAAGAGAGGTGGTGGAGTCTCCATCCTTGGAGGTTTTTAAGGTCTGGCTTGACAAAGCCCTGCCTGGAAAGATCTAATTGGCACCGGTTCTGTTTGAGCAGGGGTGGACTGGATGAGCTCCCGAAGTCCCTTCCAATCCTAATTTTATATGTTCTATTATTCTAAAACAATGGGGATGCTTGGTTACTGATTCAGACCTCACCGCTCACAGTTCTCCCCTGTCAACCGAAAAAAACCCTTTCAGTTTGAATTTAAAGCAAGGTAGGTCCAGGGGCGACCCCAGACTTTAGATTAGAGCATCTGCCACTCGGGCTGTTCCTCCAACTTTTCCAACTTCTAAATCACATATGTACGAGATGAAGTGACACTGAGGGCTTATCCACACATGGGATCTGTGGCAAACTAAGCAAGGAAATGACTTGGCAGCTGTTCTGCACTAACTCTCTTATTTTACTTTGAGGCCACATATTCTCAAAAGTATTTAGGTGCTTACATCTGCTGATTCCTCCATAAAAGCAGCCCACTTTTCCATGCTCTCTTTTCATCATGTTGCTTTATGAGCTCAGATGAATGGAGATCACATATATGACACTGATGCTTTCCTGAAAGTGAGCAGTATTATTTTCCTCATATTACTGTGCTGCCTTTATCTCCAGCTATTATCTTGCACCTCTGTTTTGAATGTTTTGTGAGCAAAGCAATTACACTAAAACTGAAAGTTACCTAATATAATGAAAAATCATTAAAAATAGTTAGCTGCATTTTCATGCGGTTGCTTTTACCGGTTATTTTTTCCCCTACCTTTTTCTACAGAAGCGTTGCACCCATTGGCTATTTTGCAGTCACATATGCAGTACTTTATCAGCAATGACATTTGCGATACTATCGCTGCATCATCAGAAATAGTAATTCAAGCATGTTACTTTTTATCTTGCTTTATTGTCCTTTATACAACCTCTTCCTGTAACAGTTCAGCAATGGCATTAATTTCATAAAGGTCTTGAAGGTTGGAGCGATTTTCAGCCAAATAAAATTACCTGGGAATTTTAATGATGCTCCTGCATTAGTTTTGTCATAGCCAGAATTGTTATAAAATTCAACAACGTATGAAAGTACTGTCATAGGGGATGGGTGAAGCAGTTTGTGGCACAGCCCAAATGTTTTTAGAGGTTTGAAAAAGTTTAGTGCTGTTATTCCTCCTGCTCTATTCCCCATTCCTATGTATGCCAGCAAGCGCTGGCTTTGCAAATATCTTGAGACATATACTATTTTTGCAATATTTACAGCTTTTGCATCTGTTCTGGGACTGGAACTGGCTTTTCACATTATGTATGTACAGCACCTAGCACTGTAAAGCCCTGATGAGAGTTTGTAAAGTCTAACCTCATACTAAGGTCTGTGAAGCAGGACCCTGCCTTTCATTAAATGGGTATATACAGTGCTTAGCTCAGTGTGATCCTGATTCTGTTGGGCGTCCATAGGCTCGTCTGTCTTTTCATTATTTATGTGAACAGAAACGTGTATCTAAAGGCCTGCTGTTTGTATGTGAGCCAGAATAGACACAATTCCTCTGCTAATTGTTATCTATTTCTACAGGACAGCCTGGCATCCAGCGGGGGCTCCGCTGCATTGGTAAGTGAACCCTAGAGTGCATCTCCTGTTTGGTCATCTTCCTCCACCTCCATGCAGTGAGAACCCCTTTCGTTGAGCAGCTCTGGGGGAAAAATCCCAGCAGCATAGTTCAAGTGGCAATGGGATGATTGCAAGAGCCTGACTGCTCCATGCAGTGGGCCTCACCCCCAGCAGGACAGGACACTTGGGATCTGCAGAGCTTGGACCCACAGCCTCTTCCATGAAGAGGATGATCATCCCTGACTAAAGCATCCCAGCCAGGTGTCTGTCAAACCTGCTCTTGAAAATTTCCTGGGATGGAGAATGTACAACTTCTTTGCTAACTTCTCTACAAGCAGCCCGTTCCAATACTTGACCAACCTTAGAGTCGGAAAATTCATCCTCGTCTCCCACCTGAAGTTCCTCTGCTGCACCTTGGGTCCGTTGCTCCTAGTCCTGGTTCAGTTATTCAACTCTTAGGGCTGCTGCTGCTGCTGCTGCTGTTAATGCCTATAGATTATTATTTGTGTTTCAGAAGCACCCCTGCTGAAATTAGGTTGCTCCTGAGATTAGTCATTTGTGTGCACATGGTAAAATAA
This sequence comes from Alligator sinensis, assembly GCF_000455745.1. Classification (NCBI taxonomy): domain Eukaryota; kingdom Metazoa; phylum Chordata; order Crocodylia; family Alligatoridae; genus Alligator; species Alligator sinensis. The sequence continues at coordinate 244,521 of NW_005842107.1, forward strand.
TGCATCTGTCCCAGAGAGTTTACAGTCTGAATAGGAAAGACAGAGAAAGGATTAACATCGGTCCATTCTACTGATAGAGAATTCAGGTCCGAAGACATTCTGCTTTCCTCATAATCATGCATAACGTTTTTGTCAGAGCCAGGACACGGTCCCCTGCATTTTACTTTAGCACCTCAAAATACTTCAAAGGCTGCCAGCACACCCTAACCGGCGATCTGTTTATACAGGATTTATAAAATTTGTTCTCAACATTTCTCTGGACCCTGTGGCAGTAAGGGGGCTTTCCTACTCTGCATTAAGGTTATTCAGTTGTGAGGGTCTATGTATTCACATAAAACCTTTGGCTTTTAGAAATAAAGCTGGGAAGTAAACAACAAAAAATACCAGCTCAGACAGGAGATTAGGGATAAGTGGAGAGCCTGCAAGAAACAGGGAGAAAGGATTGATTGTCAAAGCCAGCTACATCTTGGAGGTCAGGAAGTGTAAGGATAAAGTGAGAATTGCCCAAAGTGGAGCTGAGTTGGACCTTGCAAAGGATATTAAAACAAATAGCAAAAAGATTTTTCAGCTGTATAAATAAAGAAACCGAAGGACGGAAGTGAGGTTGGTACACACAGTGAAGCTGGAGTAGAGATTAAAAATAATCAAAATATGGCCCCAAAACAAAATGAATACTTTTCTTGAGTTTTCAATAAGGATAAATGATGTTTCTGTGTTGAGCATGGGGGCAAGGGCAGGAGGGCTAATAGAAATGAATGAGGAAATATAGACATTTTCATATCTAAGACATAAGCAAAGCTGAAAGAGTTTAATGTGTTGCTGGCCAGGGGGACCAGATAATCTCCATCCCAGAGTCTTAAAAGACCTGGCACATAAAATCACAGGTCCTGTAACGTGGATTTTTAAATAAATTGATTCAGTCAAGTGTTATGTGATATGACTGGAGAACATATGTTCCATATACTTCAAAATGGGGGGGGAAAGTGAGCCAGCGAACTGCATGCCTATATCCAACCAGAATCTCGTGTAAAATTGTAGAACAATTTTTGAAGGAAAGCATAAATTAAGGAGCTAAAAGTAAGTGGAAAAGAGGATAAAATACAACACAGGTTTGCTAAAGATAGATTACGCCAAACTAACCTAATCTATTTCTTTGATATTTGGGGGTTTTTTTAGACTAAGGGAATACAGTAGAGTAATCTGTCTAGATTTCAGAAAAGCCTCTGACACGTAAGTGTCATATGAAATGCAGAGTTAAACTGTTAAGATGAGAATTAGTATGATACTTGTGAAGTTGGTAAGAAGCTGACTAAAGGGAGGATAACAATGGCTAATACTGAAAGGGGGCGTATCAGGCTAGAAGAAGGTACTAATGCTTGGGGATCTATCTTGAGAGTGATATTGTAAATATTTGCTTAGCACAAAAAGTAGAAATTTGTTGAGAAATAGCTGGGAGGCGTTATCAATGCAGAATAATGCTGGGATTGGGATATCATGTATGATGACCTTAATGCAGAGAATAAATACCCATATATGTTAGATGATCACAGGATGACTATGACCTAATGAAGTGATACACTCATGAAAAAGGCAAATGCAATCTTATGACATGTCAGGGGTGGTATTTCTGGGGAAGCATTAATAGCATTGTGCATGGACGACCCTAGCAAGGTGTGGGGCCCGGGGCAAATCAGCCGGTGCGGGGCCTGGACGTGAAGAAGCCAGCGGTGGGGAGGGAGGGTGCCGAGTGGCTGGATGTGAAGCCGGTGGCGGTGGTGGCGCGGAGTCACCAGCACTAGGTGGGACCTGCAGGAGGGGCTGCGGCCGCTCTGCCCAGCTCCGTGGGGCCCCCCAAACCATGGGCCCTGAGGCTATTGCCCCAATTCGCCCCCCCCTAGGGACAGTCCTGGCATTGTGTGAGGTACTGCTGTGAACTCTCTGAAATCCTGTGTACTTGCCTGGTCATCTACATTCAAGAAAGATGAATTCAAAGAAGAAGTGCAGAAAAGTGCTCCTAGTATGATGATCAGGAGAAAGAAGAGCCACACTGATAAGGGCAATTAAAAGAAAAACAGCTTAAATTGTTTAGCTTTGCAAAACAAAGGCTGAGAGGGCACGTGGTTACACTCTCCAAATATACTACAGGGGAAAACACCAGGTAAGAAAATGAGCTATTTAAGATAAAGTACAGTCTTGGCATAAGAACGGATGCCTATAAAATGGCTGGGAGTACATCTAGATGATGGTTTCTAACCTTCAGAAGAGTTTGGCTATTGGAACAGCCTAGTGATAGAAGTAGCTGGCATAAAAACACGACTACGTTTAAGACGATGTCCATCAGAGATTATGTGAGCTGGCTGCTTTCTCCTTAAGAAGAGGATTTTCGTGGCCAAATACTTCAGAGCTGCCTCAGGTCTCATTATGTATGTGCATCAGAGAAATTTTTTCATGTTGTTCTGTGGCTAAGTTTGCAATGCTGCTAACCAAACTGTTTCTGCCAGGGCCCAACATTGAGCATACCCAAGAAGGTGCTGAGAGCTCTCCCAGCAGTCAGAAGGAGCAGAGGGAGCTCAGCATCTCAGAGAACAAGATGCAGAGGTTTAAAGAGCATGTAGTGTGGGAGCACTCTTCTTCCAGTTGAAGGCACTGGTGGCTTTGCCCTAAAAGAGCACACTGAGTTCTATTATTTGTCTTCATAGTCATTCCTTACTGGGGTCTGAGTCATGAACGGGTTAAAAATAGGAGGAATTGGCTCTCACCCCAGCATGTATTGCTGAACTGTTCTGGTAGTGCAAAGGCATGTGAAGGAAATTTTTCCTGGGAGGATTTCTCCAGTTTGAACATTATAGAGCCAATGTACAGCTTTGAAATAACTCTCAGTGAACATGGTCAAGCACATCCCTATGTCACGGTTGCTGGACTGGTTTACGAGCAGCTCATTCATTTTGTACCAACTCCTACTCTAAGGGCCCTTGTATTTTCCCACTGTGAAAGGTCTCAGGAGCCAGGGTTGCAAGGGTCACTTTTGCCCCCCTCTTTTGATTGGGAAAAGTTAGAGAGGAAGCCACTATAGTCTGTCTGTCATATGGGGGTATATAATATTTATGTGGGTGTGTGTATACACACACCATATATACTATCAATTATTAGGGGTGTGCAAAGCGGGCCATATTTGATATGGATTTGGATTCGGCCCAAATCAGGGACAGTGATTAAATTTGTTGATTTGGATCACTGTCCCTGATTCAATTCAGCTGAATCTGGATCTGAAGATTCGATGCTGATTTGCAGAATCAGTGATTCAGACATAGACATGGCTTTAAATGTTTTTCTATGTACCTCAAAGTACCAGCGTGGCTTGCGAATGCTGTGATGCTGGGGTGCATGGAGTGTCCCACAGGAGTGAGGGGGGGGGGCACTTCTGGGTTTGCCAGGGGGCCCCCCTGCACTCCCTAGGCTCGGTGATTGGCTGCGGGTGGACCCCAGGTGCCCCCCTCAGACCCAGGAGGCTCCAGTTACTGAGCCAGGGGCAGATGCAGGGTGGTCCCCCGCGCGCTCCCCGGTGGACCCAGAAATGGACCAGAAGTGCTTCTGCTCCAGTTCTGGGTCTGCTGCCAAGCACACTGGGGACCCCACACTCCTGTGGGATGCTGTATCTGCCCCAGCATCTCACCATTCACGAGCCGCCTGGTACCTTGAGGTATGTGGAAAAAACATTTAAAGCTGTGTCTATGTCCAAATTGTTGAATCTTTCTGAATCTCTCCGAATCGATTCAGAGGGTTTTAAGGGTCCTCTGATTCAATTCAGATTTGGAGATTTGGCCACCGAATCAGGCCGAATCTCTGCCGAATCGAACCAGGGACCAAAGCTTTGCACAGCCCTATAAATTATACTATACTCGCGCGCGCGCACACACACACACAAATAAATAAATATTATATACACACATACATAGATAGATAGATAGATGCGCACACACCACACACTAAGGATAGCTTTATATAAATTATACTATACTCGCGCGCGCGCACACACACACACAAATAAATAAATATTATATACACACATACATAGATAGATAGATAGATGCGCACACACCACACACTAAGGATAGCTTTATA
>NW_005842107.1:248652-253243 GCF_000455745.1 Alligator sinensis
CATAAATACATACATGTACCTATTATATATGTGCTTTGTCTGACAGTTTCAAAACTGCAATGTTTACAATGATCCTTTTTCCCATTTCAGTGATGAATATTGCATACCCCAGCTTCTGGAGGAGGAGAATTGTACAGCTCTATGGGTAAATTACCAAGTTTCTCATACTAAAAAAGTGTAGAGATTTCCTGCAAACACCTTAGTGTTTTGAAATCCTAAAATTGGTCAAATGACATTTGCAGTGCCAGCTGCTTGTGATGGTTTTTCCTTTTCAAGTTAACCACACATGTATTTTTTTTTTTAAATTGCCCATTAAAACTGAAAATAGGTCAAGATATGGGAAATTTAGACGAAATCCCCAAACAATGTTTGAATATAGTATAGGTAGCTTGGAAAAGAAGAAAGAAAATCTGCCTAAGCCTTCTGTAGGAAAAGGCTTAGCTTATTGCTTGTCACCATGCACGTAATCATATTTTCAGCATATGGTAGCTCTACTTTGTTGTGCAAATATTTTTACAGCTGATAAAAAGTGTAAGCAGGGTAGTTGAGTCCCAGTGTTTCTCTAAGTAATGTAAGGAACACCTTGGCATCTTTATAACAAGATTATATAGAGCTGCTATAGAATAGCCATTGACATTTTTGGCCGCTGTTTCACCCAAATTTGCCTTAGTATCTGCTAAGCCTCTGGGGACAAGCAGAGGTTTTGATCTCTATTTAGAAGTGTTCCTGCTGCCCTGATACTAGTTGTGCGTGCTTTTGTGTTCCCTGGAGGTCTATTGTGGATGTTGGTTATCATGCGTGTGGTCTTGCATCTTTTTTTTTTTTTTTTTTGTCGTCAGACATGCATACCACTCAGGAACTTCCCGTTCTCCTTGCTATACAGGTGTCCTCTATATAGGAGGGAGAATTAATTCCTGGGGAACCGGTTACTTCCAAATTTTATGGATGTTGTGATTTGGGCCCAGGCCTAGTCCTAAATAAGTCTGGTTGGGAATCTTTCAACAAAACATTTTTCCATCAAAATACTCCAGTTCTTCAAAACCAAATCTTTTTCCCAGAAGGGGTCAGTTTGAACAACTTTCTAAATAATTTCAAAGCAATCAGTTTGTTTTAAAAATATTAATGCTGCATTCTTCAGTTTGAAATAACTTCCAGTTCAAAACAAGAAGTTATTTTTTTAAGATTCTTTGGGAAAAAAAAGACAAAACTGAAATGATCCATTTGGAAATGGTCAAGATGAAGGGTTTGAACCAACCTGAATTTTTTCAGGGGGGAGGGGACGGGAAGGGGAAGAGGGAAATGTTCTGTTGTCAAAAATATTTTGAGATCTTGACTCTTCATTTCAATCTAGAACAAGGACATTTAAAAAAAAAATTCTGGGATGTGAAAACCGTTTTCCACCGAACCCTATTTATAAGCACGTGGGGGATTTTTACAAAATGACTGACAGACTGATACTTCACTGCCTTTCCTAGTTCAGTCCCTGACATAGTGGCTCTAAAAGTGTTTCTAAATAGAATTCTCCACTCTCGTGCATCAACGAAACGATCTGTACTCGTGTTGCATTAACTTTCCAGAGGTATAAGTAACAGCCTAACATACAAGAGCCGGAGGGATCAGGTGGAGTTCAACTGAGTTACATTTGAGATGAATTTAGCCTTGAATGTTTAAACGAGCCATAGCCTAAAGAAGACTGCCCTGAGTAATTCTGATAGAAGAGTAATATGCAGTTTGACTTACTGCTGCACGATGCTGTTCAACTTCAGGAAACATAAACTCAGTTTTTCCATGAGTGGAAATGTCATGGAGAAAAAGTAAATTTTAAATCTGTTTACAAGCAGGTAAGTGAACCCATTTGAGCAAATAATTTATTGTAGATCTCAAGCAATAAATGCACTTAAGCAATACATGATCGGAGGAGCTGAAAGAAATCTGTTTTTTTCATACAGGGTGGCCATCTTTCTTCTGAATTTGTTTTATCCACTTCTATGCAAATCTAAAGTATCTGCTTTGTTAATGGCATCAGGAAGGATGTGTGGGACCTTGCTGCGTGTGATAACGTTAGATCAGCACAGCTTGGTTGTTCATGGCTTCAGGCCGACAGAAAGGACCAGGTTGTTTTTTAAAAAGCTGAAGGAAAATGTTTCTAAATGTCAAATGCTGTCTATTAAATATACAACTCTGAGCATCACCAACTTAATCTTCCAGGGAGTTTAGGAATAATGTATCATCTGCCTTGAAGTGGAAATAATTAGCACTTCTGACATTAAGAGCATTCACATACCATAAACCTACATGAAAATAATCACGGGCAGCACCTGAACAGAGTGGTTTCAGATGACACATTTTAAGCCCTAGCTCTCCCCAGCCTGGCTTTCACAAGTTCATGCATGCAGACTGCTGAGTATCGACAACCACCAAAGCCAAAGTGAATGGCTGTTCAGTGAGGGGCTGCGTGCCCCCCTGGAGCTCGTCTTTCAGGTGGTTTTGAGGGGAATTGCATTTTCAACATTAAGTGTTTTTAGCCAGACAAACTCCTACAGATGTAGATGACGATACAGTCTGCCATGGAGCACAGGCAAGGGATGTTAGGAAGAAAATGTTCCCAAAGAGTTTTTTTTATCAATTTATTTGCCCTGATTTTACACCTCCAGATTTGGGGGAACTTCCTATTATTCACAAATTCCAAGGGGGTGGAGAAGGGGCAGCGCTTAGATAGCTTCTCTCTTAATATTCCTGTATTTAGTAGTTTCATTTAACAGTAGCTACATCCGTTCATTCTTAATAGACCAAATCTAACATGTCCACAGCTCTTTAAGGTAGGCATGATTTAAGATGAGAGGACAGCTCTGATCCTAGGCTGGTCTCCTTGGGAAAGATTTTGAATGTGCTTGGTCCTGTGCCTCGGGCTACTCTAAATTAGCTTTGCATGTCCTCCTTTTAGCTCTTCCATGATCCGAAAGGACCAGAATAGGTGCTCTTATTTCTGGAGAAGCGGCCATAGGATTTTTCTGTTAGCATGGCACTCCCTGTGCAAGCCATCTAGGCTGATAATTCATGGCAGGGGAGGCTCATGTCAACCAGTTCCTTTGTGGCGAGGGAAAAGGGTCACAGGAAATTTTGGGCACTTACCCATATTAATGATGGGTAGAGTTAGTGTGGGTTTCAGAGCAGGTGCCACGCTGTGGCTGTTACAGTGACTAGTGTTTTACCTCTGAGAAAATCGGGAAATATGCAGCATTAGAGAGTCAGTTTCTTCCCTCCAAAGTCAGACATCGTACAAGTTTTGTACGTGGTAGTAAAGATCTTAAAGGATCTGTTTTAACCTCTTGATTTTTAAATCGCCTTTATGTATTTTCAAGTTTCCTCTCAGCTTTGCTAATCTTTACCTTGCTTCACAGAGATGCAGAAAGCCCACGGGGAACTGATTTGACCCTTAGTTTTCCCACCGTCCATTTGACGTCTGTAAATATCTTACTGAAAATATGAAAAGACCCTTGAATAAAATAGTATTAGAATCCCAGCTCTCAAAAAAGTCAAGTGAGACCTTTCTGAGAAGTGGGGAGGAAATAGGCCTGTCTTTTTTGTCGGGGGGTTTGTGTCATCTATATACCTGAGTTACACAAATGGCAAAAGGGTGTGAACTCTCCTTTCTGTATATTCAATTAGGTGGAGAGAGCGCAACCCTAGTGTTGCAGCTGTGAATTCAAGGCTGCTTTTAGCTGCCAATATGAGAAGTTATTAAAGAAGCTCTAAAACTGCGAACACATCCTGTTTATAACCACCAGCTCAGTGAGCAAGCAAGTGAGGCACAGTTAGGTAACATCAGTGTGCTCTGTGGCAGGCACTAGCACCAGCCACTCCTACATAATTGGATTTCATCTGGCTCATCCGTGTTCACCCTGAAGCAATGGATCCCGTGCCAGTTTACCATGGGAACATCAGCCGAGAAACTGGGGAGAAGCTCCTGCTGGCTAAGGGGATGGATGGCAGCTATTTACTGCGAGACAGCGAGAGCATCCCAGGAGTATATTGCCTCTGCGTGCTGTGAGTACAAAGAACCGAGGGAATTTAGTTTCTGCATCAACACCCCCATTCATGGTCTGTCTGAGGTCTGGGGGATCCAAGCTACCATTTGAGATGCAGCAACTTGGGAGTCTTTGAGGGGCCTGCTCCATTTGGTGAAGGGACACTGGCATGGAGACCTCTGGGAGGGCAGTGCTAGAGTTCAGTGCTCATGCGGCTCTTCTTAGGAACGCTGACTTCGAACTGCTCATTTCATGGTGCCTGTTTCGCCTGCCATGATGCTTGCCCTTTAACATATCTTCTGGCATGTTTTGCAAATACATCTCTTTGCAAAAAAAATCCTGAGGATTTAGCTGCTTGACTCTGGCTTCAGGCATAGACGCAAGTGGACCTTTGCTGGAAGAGCAGAGGACTGCCATGTAGAGCTTTCACCCTAAAAAGGCCATAAAACTGAACAAAGGCAAAGAGTTATTGGTATTGGGGTTGTGGCATGGGGGAGAAGAAGGAATGAGGTTATCATAGATTAGAGCCATGTAGCTGGGTTAGAAAACTGCCCGTGCTGTTT
>NW_005842107.1:253410-257094 GCF_000455745.1 Alligator sinensis
GCTGAATAATTCTTTGGGCCAATTGTCTCTTGGCTTCTTCGGCATCTGTTTCTGCCGCCTGGCCAATCTGCAGAAAACCAAACCTCTGCCTGTTCTGGGGGCTCCTGTGTTGGAGCAGTGGTGCTTTCCATTCATATCTAGATGGCAAGGGGTTGCGTGCCAACATTTAGCCTGATTTTTGCCAGTCTTACTCAGGCTGGACATAGTCGCATGCACTTCCAGCATTTCTCTTATTTTTAGAATAAACTATCCTTACTGTATAAAATACAGACAGATTGTAATAAAAGAAGTATTAACATTTTACCAGCCAAGGTGAAGAGAGTTAATGGGGAAGAAATTTCTGTCACCAATTCAGCAAGGAGTCACTGATGAGTTGTTTCTAAAATGGACATGAGTTGTTAAGGTTTTGGGAGCTAATATTTATGGTGCATTTTAATTAGCGCAATTTTAGTAAGAGGGAAGGATGAAGAATCCTAAGAGTTAGTTTTGTGGTTGAATGTAGTTACACCGAAATAAAAAAACTCTCCAGCAAGGTTATTCAAAGGACTACTTTTAAAAATTGAAGAGTAAAAGGAGGCATGGCAGGAAAACATATTTGTATCAAGAACAAATTAGATGGAGATAAAAGGGGAGGATTTTGCTCATATGGAAGGGACAAGAGAAATAGTTAGAGGTGTTATGAGGACTACTAAACAAACAACTCCCCCTCACTTTTCCACAGTGGCCTTAGTATACTTTTCAAACATCACTTAATTTGGACTTAGAGTCTGAGAGATATTAGCATTATCATTCTCAATTTGCAGGTGAGCAAACTGAGGCAGAAGGATGTTAAGTAGCAAGAGCTGTAGAAGAATTACACATGCAACCCGCTTTTCTTTTTAGAACCGTACTGTGAAGATCAATTTTTCTTTTCTCCCCTACTAAATGAGATAGACACTCAGAGATACTCCAAAACTGTTTGGACCAATGGATCACCTTCCCCTAGCAACATTTCTGGTCGACCACTAGTGCCCTCCTCGGTAAGCTTTTAATTGTAAAGGAATTCCAAGTGCAATCTGCAAGCCACTTGCTACGGCAGACCGCATTTTGGGAATTACTGAATAAAAGAATTTCAGTACATGTATGCCACACCTAACATCTATTTCACCTCAGCCTTGAACAAGAAAATCAACCAGGAGATAAGTGCACTGAGTTAAATGTGAGTGCAGGTTGAGGGAGCCGTGATAAGGGATGTTTAGAAGAACCAGACACTGAAAGCTCAAGTCATCCTAAAGATTGGTCAGATGAAATGAAAGAGTTGAGCATTGGGTCCAGTAAAATTTAATATTTCAATGCATGATGTTGAGTAAGGAGGGCGCTGCCACTGTGGATGATATAAAGACATTAGGAAATGAATGGACGTGCAAATAACAAAGACTTTTAGAGAAGACTATGCACTGAACTACAGCTGGCAAAACCATGCAATACCAGAACAGCTCTGCCATGAGGGACCAGGAGCGAACAGGCAGTGTACTGCAAGTGAGCTCACTGCAGGATCTTAATGCTAGCAAAAAGAAAAAATGTTAGACTGGCCAGTATGTATAGAGACAGCATGTTTATAACTAGAGGCAGCAGAAGAGGCAATAGAGACAAAGCAAAATACAGAAGAGAAGTGTGTAGACTTCTGGGTTCATCATTATCAAACAATTCATTAATGCACAAGTAAATGTATTTCTATATTAAATAATTATTTGGGGGCAGCACACTTGCCTTTATAGCTGTGTGTGAAGCACTTAGGACATCACTGAAGTTAGAAAAATCTTTTCACCAGCATTAAGAGTCTTTGCAGATGACTGTTCTAGGAAAACCTAGAGAGATCAAGACTATTTAGTACTTACTGAAGACTTGATCTGAAATAATTTTTGAAATGGCAAAGTAAAGCTTGTATGTCAACAGAAAGACAGACATTGTAATAAATATTAAAGTTAAATGAAAATGCTATTTTCTCTTAAAAAAGAAATTCAAATAATACAAAAATTATTTTGTTGGAATTTATTTTTTTCCTATTCATTCCTCGTTGTTTAAAGATCAAGTCCAAAATACGTGCCATTTGAAGAACAGATAAAAGATCAACAGTGGAAAGTAAGATATAATTATTGGTTTAGTGGGTTTCATGCCAACTAGGGTTTTCTCTTATCATTCTATATGCAAAAAAAAAAAAAAAAAGGAGGAAGTATTTTTAGATTTTTCTCTCTTCTCTACCTTTCCCTTTTCCATTCTACTACGGAGGCAGCCAGAGTTAAAATCATAAAGATAACCTTTTTACAAACAAACAAACAAAAATCCTCAAAAAGCCATTTTTTGTTTTTTGGGGGGGGGGGGGAAAACTCTATTTTGATGAAAATGTAGTGAACACGGATGGGCTATCCAGCCATTAAGGGGTCCCTATACATGTGCAGGGAGCCTGCTCCCATTCTGCGCCCAATTTCTGGAGTGGAAATTAATGTGCTCCAGCAGACTCTAGCATCATGTGTAACAGCGTCCCCATGCTGAAAAATGGCAGCAGGGCGTTTTGGACTAAAGCTTGTTCAATGAGCTGTAGTTCAAAGCACCCTGCTGCCATTTTTCAGCATGGGGGATGCAGATACACATGACGTTTGGGTGCTTTTAATTAGCACAGCTCACTACTTAAAACGCCCCCCTCTGCATCCCGGAGCACGTGTAAAAATGCCCAAGGTTCCCAGTGCAGTTGGTTTTGGGTGCGATATGACAACAGCATGCAACCAAAAACATTAGTTTCTCTATGCAAGCTCTTCATGCCCGTTTTTCTATGTTAGTAGTTTTTGGCAGACTTTGAACTTCTCAGTATAGATAATAAAGGCAGCAAGGGCTAGGGTTAGGCTCAACAGTCTTTTGTACTCGGGTCTAAAATAATAAACAGCTATTCCTTGTACAAGGTGACGAGGCTGAGGTTCACGAAGTCACCTGGCGAGAGGTCATCATTATTGCCATTGAGTTCATCTCTGAACTATATCTGACCCTGTCTCAAATTCTGTTGAAGGGTGGCATAATAAAACTTGCAGATAAGAAGGTAAATGATGGTCAGGTCTTTCTTTTTATTTTGTTAATAAACATTAAGCAAGAAAGTGCCTCTTTTCCCTCTGTTCGCTTCCCCACAAAGTATTACTATTTTGTTTTGACAGGGCATGGCTTTCCTCCAATCAGTTCAGGCCCAAACTGTAGTCCCCATAACCTTGCGTATAAACTAAAGCCCACAAGCCTTCAAAGAGGCATTTATATGGGTGTGTATATTTTTGGCTGAGGCAAAACACAAAGACTTTTTTACTTTCATAATAATTTGAAGACCACAGTGGTGAAGGCAAACTGTACGCAGAGTAAGGTGGCTTTTGATTTACAGCCGCATCTCTGGGTGGCTTTCTTTTAAAGAAAGATGCTTTCTGAGACCTTTTTTTAGCTTTTTCAAATGACATGCTCAGTCCTGCACTTGCCTGTGCTGTGATTTCATTAATAGCATTATCAAACTGATAACATTAAGTACCTTAACGGTAGCTGTATTTAACTGCTTGTTTCAAATTCACCAACACAGGAGCTCAAATACTTCACTTGCACATTCGTCTTGAAAACTGTGATCCTTGAAAATTAGGTTTAAAGAAGCATTTATCATTGATTCCATCCCCTCTTTCC
>NW_005842107.1:257125-281186 GCF_000455745.1 Alligator sinensis
CTCCTCCCCTCCCTCCCCCAAATATTTAAACCAGTTGGATATTGCATTTAGTGTCATGAAATTTTGTTATTGAATCTAAGTTTTTCTTTATGGGGTTTTTCTTCTTAACTAGTAACATCTTCTGTTTGCAGCAGTCTTGGATTTTTGTTTGACATTTAGACCCCATGCAAAGACCTTCTTCCCAATAAAGTCAATGTAGGACATAATAATTGGTCTGATTTTTTCAAAGCAACTCCTTAAACAGTGGGACCAGACCTTGAGACAAAACCTCTTGTGCCTATTGTGAGCACAAAAAGCTCTGTTTGGCTTTGCAAGATGTTTCTGCTTGTGGAAAGACATAAATTGGTAAAGTCAATGCTAAGCCTAGCACTTGTGTTTTGGACCTCAAAACTTAGTTGAATACTTGAATGTGGGCAGTTGTTTCCTTTATACTCCCAAGCACTTGCGTTTTGAGGCTCAAAACGTACGTGAATACTTGAACGTGAGCAGAGCAGTTGTTTCCTTTACTTTCAAACTGTTTCCTGAAACCAACCATTAATATACTGTACACAAACTTTAAAGCATAATTAAAAGCCAGTCGAAAGCTGGAGTTCTTGAGACAATGGCAGTGGCATGAGAGATTCTATTCGGATTTAATTTACACTATTCTTTCCCATCATATTAACCACAATATCTGGGTTATGTTACAGGCCATGGATGGACGTGCTGTTTGAAGCACTCCAAGTGCCTTTGAAGTTCTCTGAGCAGCAAAGGTGATGTTCATGCCTGAAGAAGTACTTAAAAAATGACCCTCAAAAAAGAGGAGCATCTTGTGCATACTTCATTTTGAAGCACTTCCTGAAACGTTTGCATGCTTCAGCAGAGAGCAATAGGAGGTAGTTTTGCCCTCTGGCATCTCACAGTGCTCTGCTGCCCAACTCATCCTATGTGGGATGGGGTCAGGGAGGGCAGGGTGGACAGCCAGTGAGTGTGCTCACCGGTCTTTGGGAAATAGAAACATGCAGAGATTCTTGCTCTTCAGCTCCCTGGTTGGAGAGCATAGCCACTGCATACCTTCATGGCCATTATAAAGTGTTGTGAAGACAGGGCCACATGTCTGCACAGAGCTGTCATGCTCCATATGGGAGTGGGATTTGGAGCGCTTCAAATGAATGTCTGTCCATTGCCATAATCTAACTCTCAAATGACCAGATAGCTATTTGCAACTGGGTTGATTAGTGCTGGATCTGGCTCGAGTCCGGCTTAAACTCATGTCACTGTTCAGTCACCACACCCCTCCTCGTGTAGCAGTGTTCAATGCTTTGCTTTGTTCTTATTGTTCAATGCCTGGCCCCACGCCTTATTTACTGCACACTATTCAGACTCCACTCTGAAGATGTTAGTACCTTCATGGGCTTCTCTGCTAGCATTTGAGTGCTTTGAAAGTATGAATGAATTTATTTTCACAATGCACCTTTTAGCTGAATGGGTATTATTAACCCCCTTTACAGGTGGAGAATAGAGAGGGAGAGAGACTGAGAGGAAGGTTAAAGTTTGCAGTAGTTCTGGATGCTTAGGGAAGGATTTCTCAGAGCATTTCGCATTATGCTTTAACTGTCCAAAGCATGGATCTCCTTGACCTGAGCTGCCAGGGGTCTTGGGTGGGAAAGCTAGAAAATGACTAAATGTAATTGGTGTGTATGAAAAGTTTGCTCTAAGTGATTTGCTTTGCAGCACTTAGAAGCTCTGAAACAGCGACAGGGACAGAATCCAGTTTTCCAGTGCAATGTTCGGCTCCCTCAACTGTGAGATGAGCCTTTCTTTTCTTGCTAGTCCCTGTTTCATTCAGGACGTGCCTTCCACCTTCTGTGACAAATGAGGCAGCAGGTCCCAGAAGCAACAGTCTCATTCTTGACAGAGTCTTGCTTCTTTCCTAGAGCGCAGTCCACCCTGTGCACTGAGGGAGCGTTTCAGCGGAGAAAGTGTCAAGTATGTCATTGAAGACTTTCATAAAGCACGCATACATTTCCTAAAATGTTGAGTGCTTGTTATTGCAGGTTTTGCATCCTTCTGATGGGTTTTGGATGCGATTTCCTCAGATCTTTGCTTTTTACAAAACAAACTGAAAAAATAATTCAACAATTTGGAGTCATTTTGATGCCCCTGTGGTCACCAGCACTATTGGAATCGTTAGATTTGCTGTAACAGTCAAGAGAAAGCAGGAGGACTACCCAAGCCTAATGACCCCTTGGACAAGTACAGTTAAACCATGCCAGTTTCTGTAGCTAATGGCACATAAGGTATTGATGACTAGTGACAATAATCGGGTGTCATCATCTGTGTGGACCACAGCTAGAGGTGATCAGCCACGTATTTTTCCATTGTTTATGACATTTGCTTCAGTTGTTGTAGACTCTCCTGACTTGTTTCCATCATGCCCGAACCCTCTCTGCCATCCCCTTCAGTCTTATTGTCCCAGCCTTGTCTCCTTCTACTCTCCTGCCACCCAGGTTCCTCATCCTACTCCTAATCTCTCTCAACCCCACCATTCAATCATTTCCTCCTTCTCTACCCCGTAATCTCAAACCCTGGCTTCTGGTTCCCGCTGTCTCTTGTGGGTCCTGATCCAAATTTCACTTCTCTAAGTGTCTCACCTAAATTACTCCCTTTGCTGTACCTTCAACAGGTCAACTCTTGACTCTTCTTTGTTCCAGTTGAGCAATTTCCTCCTTCAAGCTGTTCAGAGAGTCAGCGTGGAAGAGTGGTGAGGGTACAGGAAAAAGAGTATACCTGGTCTATGTTCTAGCGTGCAGTGCCAGAGTAGTCTTATGGAGGCAGGAGATGCAATGGCAGGTAAAATCCTGCTTGGCCCATGTAGTCAGAGCTGGAGTGTAGCCAGTACAGAATGACTCTTTGGAGAAATTAATTGCCAAATTCTAACATCTCTACACAGCACTATGCATTACAGTTTTACAATGTGTTATAACATTGTCATAGTTGGGTGGTTTTTCTCAGGACAACATGCTGGCATAAGGCACAGGCTTGATACTAATGTCAGTCCCCCCCACAAATTTGAGACCCTTGTCCAAAGCACAAGCTTCTTCACAAATATCACAAGAAGTTTCGTAGCATGAGTAAAACAATATGCTTTCCCTTAGTAGTCTCAGAAACAACTGAACATATTTTGCTGACATTTTCCCAAAATCTGTAGCTTAATGCTGATGTTCCTCATGGGAAAGTTCAATTTGAATGGTTAAAATTCAGCTAAGTTAGGACCAATTGAATGCAAGGTCTCAGAAGGTCAGGTAAAATAAACTATGTTCAGAAATACCAGCTCCACCTAAAAGAATGCTTCAATGCCAAGGTGATATGTGTGACTGCTTTAATTTATCCATTAACAGGCCTTATACTGTGTTCTCAAGTCTGGAAAGAGATCTATTAAAAAAAAATCAGCTTTTGATATAATTTTTGCTGACTTTGCTTTTCTGTTTTGTCTGTTCAATTTAGGCCCTGAAAATGAATAGAAATTATTTTAATGAAATTCTCCAACTGAGCTACACAACATTTGGAAATGATTTTAAAACATACCATGTAGCTGAAATGTCACGGTTAATTTTTAAACTGCCGCATACGGCTAATATCCTCCAGCTATTTCAACAGTGCAGAAGATTGTAATTATTCACCTGTTAAAGCAAATGTGGCTTTAACAAGTTTGAGCAGAACGGAAAATGGAGAAGTGGTGAGAATAGGTAGGCAAATGCTGTCTTAGTGTGTGTCAGCTGTGAAGATGCCTTTGTAGTTCTGTGGGGAATGAGGTATAAAGGCAAAAACCTATTGTAGAAAGCAAAGTAAATTTCCTGTAGCAGGCCCTTGACTATTTCTCCTCGAGAGTTTTCCTAATGATAGTATCACAAGAGAGAGACTGCTAAAGGTCTTTCTAGCAGGAAGAAGAGACTTTTTTGTTATGTCGATTTTATCAGAAACTTGTTAGGAAAAAAGGGAAATATGTGAGGTGAGACCAAATCTCAAGCCTCTAGTGAGGTGTTGACCATCTTGCTCCTAGTACTTGCAGCTAGAGTTCTTTTCCAATCCAACTCATGAGCAAGTTGGAGAGAAGGCACTTGGATCATGCCTGCAGCCTGTCGGGATTGCCTCCAAGTGCTAAGCCCCTCCACCTCCTCTCACTTGGCACGTTCTGAACCCAGAAACTCAAAGGCTACTCAAGTTGATCAAAGAGGCAAGCCGAGACAGGGCTAGCAGCATATTGTTGGCTTCAACAACCCCAGAAAAACTTTTCTGCCCTTAGGGAATTATTCTAGACAAGGCTCCCAGCGAGCAGCTGCTCACTGAGTTGTCCCTAATACAGGGACCTGTCCCTTTAGGGAGTTGGGTCAGAGCTGCAGGGTAGGGGGGCCAGAACCAGGCTGAAGGTGGCCAGAGGCATGAGGATCCTGCAACTCTGTTCTTCCACAGGTTGGGGAGAGCTACCCCTCCAAGGGAAAAACTGGGATGATTCATTTCCATGTAGGTTCCCCATAGGAACGTGGATCTGAAGCGCGCTCTCTCTTTCCATCCCTTTATCTATATTCTAGTCTCTAGTGGGTAAGAAGAAAGAAGTTCAGGTTTAGCCTCCTGGCATGTAGTTCATTTGCTTTTACATATGAAGTTGCATAGTATTAGAAGCAGGATGTAGAAGAGCTTGTCTGGTCAGACTAAGAGTTGTTCCAATGTGAGTTGATTTCACAGGAGAAAACTAAGCTGGCAGTTAATGGTGCCACAGGGGGAACCCCTCGTACACTGAGCCTAAGGCTGATGCAACATGCTTTCTGTGCGCTTTATAGGAGTAGGCAGAGTGTAGGCATAGGGAATCTTTGCCGTTTAATAGGAAAAAAGAGAGGGTGGGTACTTACTGGATGGGAACTGTTTTGCATAGTTACATGTGTACACATGTATTAAGTCAACTTAAAATAAGGTGACTTAACTAAGTCAATTTAAATTAAGCCACATCAGAGCATACCCACATACAGCTCCTTGATATGGTGGCAGCCATCTTGGGAGCTAAGTTAACTTAATGGTTGCAACTCTAGATAATATACCTCGGAGGTGTATTATCTTGTGCCGCAGTTAGGGTGACTCCTCCACATACGCTCTGACAGTTAAATCGACTTCAAAAAATTAAGCCAGCTTAAATGTCAGAAAATTAGTACTTGTGTACCCATAGGGCAAGGCAGGTTAAGTCATGAAACATTGTTTGAAACAGCTGGCAGGTTGTGAGGGAAACTTGGTTTGTCAGAATGGGGCTATTTTCACGCTGAAAAGAGAAAGTACTTTCAAGTGGTAATGCAGTGTGTCCTTGCTGTTTAACAGAAAGCTATGATAAGATCACGTGCGTTAGGAAAGCAATGATCAGCAGAGCTGCAATTCATTTTGCTAAAAAAAAAAAAAGATCTTGTGCAAGTTGTCTTATGGGAAAAGGTCTTTGTTCAGACAGGTTTTTATTCCATCAACCATTTTTTCAGTGGAGCATGCATCCAGTGAGGTCAATATTGTGTCATCTCCCTCTTATCCTTAGATAGCAAGTTCATTCACTGATGGGTTCAAAGCCACAAACAGTACCACTCAACATCACAATTCATTCCCATTTCATGCCTTCGTGTCTCTTTTCCACCATACAACAGACCCAGTTCCCAGCCATTGGTCTCCTGTAGTGCGGTGTGCACAGAATACCCCTCTGGTTACTTCGTTGTATTTTAGAGGGCTCCTAAACCATATACACTGAACGCAGTCCATATTTCCGCTTTCTATTCTTTTATCCTAAGCTATTTATCTGTATTGTGCTTTTCTCAGGATTATTTGAGGGTTGCTTATGGGGGTAGGGAGATAACCTTATGCCCAATCCCCAACTCGGAGGACCAGTGAATCACTCCTTTCTCCTTTGCACTGTCCAGCTTTCTTCCCATCCGTGGGGTCATGTATTTGCCAGGAAATAGAAACTCTGTTTTTCCAGAAAGCTGAGCCTTGTGGAAGAATTGAATTTTGAAGAGATTTAAAGCACAGTGAATGGTTTTGAACAGTACAGCACCAGCTTTTGGTAATGGGCCTGCTGAATGATTAACAATTGTGAAATTAAGTTAAAAAAAATCACAAACTAATGTTAGAAAAAATACCAAAGGAGTGGAAGAAGTTGATAATAACCACTTTGGAGGAACAATAAAAGGTTGAGGGGATAAAAGTGAATGGAAGGACTCTTGTGGTATCTTCTGCTTTGTTCCAACTTGCAAAACCCTGTCTTTGAGGTCTTTATCTAGACCGAGTTGTGACTATAGAGCTGGAAAAATAGTGGCACTGGAGTTGAAATACCTTACTTCATCTTCTACTGGAGGGAAATTGGGAATAAATGCAGGATATGTATATCACTTTTCTAGATATTGAGGAAGTGTATAATAATATTCAGTGACATAGCCTCTGGGCTGCAGTGAAAGACTTCAACATTTGAAAAATATATTAATGTAGTACAACTGTGTATTGTGGTTCAAAAAGCAGAGTACAAACAGGAGAGGATTAATTCAACATTATATTGCAATAGGAAGATAGGTGCACTAACATCAACACAGTTTAATAAGTGTATGAAAAGGAAAAGAGCAACATAGTAATTCCAAAATGTTAAGGATAGGGTGGATTTAATGGCCATATTTAACTTACTGTAGATATGCTGATGTTTTGGTTGCTACACCAAGGACCAAAGCTATAATACAAATGAGGACTGGAGACTTGAAGCATGTAACAAGAAAAAATGGGGTTTGAGATAATGCCAAATGCGTGGTTTTTAGCTGATGATGAGAGAATCTTTGACAAGCTGATCAAGTGGTCGATAGCCACAGTTACAAACAAGTTAGACACTTTAAATACCTTGGAGCATTAACTGCTAATAACAATTAGATGAGGGAGAGAAGTGGGGCGTTGGTATATAGGAGGGAGCGTGTTGCCTGTTGTTTTTGCAGAGAACTTGTAGTTCTAAGCGACTACTTGGAAAGCTCGAGCTTCAGGAATGTGTGATCATGATGAAGCCTTGTTTTATATCAATGTAAGACCTGAATGCATTTTAGAAAGAAGAAAGACAACTTAAAAAAAAACAAAACTACCCAAACCCTTTGTAAATAGAGCAGTGAGATGATTTTTGAGCTAGTAAAGGAGAATGATGTACAGCAAAGACGTTCTCATAAAGAACTGCATGTGGCTACTGGGGAACAGAGCACTGTGGCAAAGGTAAAACCCAGTGACTTCAGTGGGCAAGGCAGAGCATTTGCATTCAGAAAGGCTAGAAGGTAAGCACCATTTGGAAAGCCATTCATCTGGTATTCCAGACTTAAGAGCTCTTAACATGAACTGTTTTTTTAAATAATGGCAGGAAGCAGTGTGAGCAAACTGTGAAGTAGTCAAGGACTTCTAGGCTGAGAGAGCAGGCATCAGTATGGGAAGCTTGCGATACGGGTGCTATAAGTCATGCAGTTCTGTATAGAAACAATAGGCCGATACTTCAGCTTCAGTGCCATTGGTTTTGATGGAGCATCACGGTTCTGCACCAGTAAGTGAACTGTCCCCGTTCACCTTGTATACTCATTCACACTCGTGCAAAGAGAGAGTCCAGTGGGTCTTAAAGCTATCAAGTCAGAATCAGACCACTCTGATGATGAATGTTGTGATAACTGTTAACAACCTGCTGGTCAGGTAGTTACTGTCAGTAATTAGACACATTTCTGGCACTTCAGAAAGAAGAAATTCAGCAGTGGTGAAGTGGTGACATGTGACGTGGAGCATAAATCATTGCATTCCTATGGTACCTGGTAGGGGTGTGCAAAACAGGCCGTATTTGATTCGGATTCGGATTTGGCCTGAATCGGGGAGGCAGAGATTGGATTCATTGATTCGGATCGCTGTCTGGATTCGATTCAGCTGAATCCAATTCTGAAGATTCAATGATGATTCCCGGAATCAACAATTCGGCCATAGACACAGCTTTAAATGTTTTTTCTACATACCTCGAGGTACCAGGTGTGGCTCATGAACACTGCAATGGTGCAGTGGATGGAGCACCCCACAGGAGCATAGGGAGCCCCCCCGAGTGCTCGGCGGCAGACCTGGAAGTGGACCAGAAGTACTTCCAGGTTAGTAATCAGCTGCAGGGGAACCCCGGGTGCCCCCCAGACTCAGCAGGGACTAGTTGCTGAGCCAGAGGGTGGGGAGGGGGTCCCCAGCGTGCTCCGCGGCAGACCCAGAAGTGGACCAGAAGTGCTTCTGGTCCACTTCCAGGTCCACCATCGAGTGCTCTGGGGACCCCCACGCTCCCATAGCATGCTCCCTCCGCCCCACCACCCCAGCATTCACAAGCCGCCTGGTACTTTGAGGTATGTAGAAAAAACATTTAAAGCTGTGTCTATGTCCGAATCTTCGAATCTCTCCTAATCGATTTGGAGGGTTCCAATTCAATGCAGGGAGATTAAAGGGTCTCCTGATTCGATTTGGATTCACAGATTCGGCCGCTGAATTGGGCCGAGTTTGCCGAATCGAATCAGCGGCTGAAGCTTCCCACAGCCCTAGCACCTGGGTCATTTATTACTTCAGTTGTTTTGTCGTAACTACTACAACATTGCACATAATTTGAAAAAATATAATATGCAGCTGCTCTCTGAATAGTGTGATGCAGAAATAATGAATATCACAAATGGCGCGATTATCACATAATTACGTTTTTTGAAATGTAATATGTCTGGGCCTACATTGTGTGCAGGCATTTACACCTGTACTTCATGGGTATTAAACATAACCATTTGATTCTATTACCACTGACCCTAAGTTTGCACTGTAAGTAATTTACCTGTCCAAGTGGTCATTAGCAGCTGTCTCTTCTCACAAGTCATACCTTTAAAGTTTGGTATCTCTACAGTGTTGGATTTCTAGGAGATCTAAGACCAACTCTGGGTAGCAATAGTTTTTTTTTTCACAGCTCTTAGGCTGTGACCTCTATTCTTATTGTCCCTTGAATGGAGGTGAAATTTGAAATGGATGAAGGTTTCCCAGCTTCATCAGGTCCAGGGGACTCCTGTGTCAGTGTTTCCTGCGTGGAAGCTCAAAGGATGGTATTAAGAAATAAAAAGTAACTAATTAGACAAACTGTAACTTGCTGTGATTTCTGTGGTTTTTGATTAAAAAAAAAAAAATTAGGTGGCATTGGTTCTGGGAACATTTTTGATCGATTTAAAAAAACCCCCCGCATGTAGCAGCCCTGCTATTTACTAGTGACATGCAGCCGTTCTGTAGAAAGTGTGTCTGACGTACATGCCTGAGTGTTACAGGTCACAGATGGAAAAATAAAAATGTTGAACAGGTATCACAATTTCATTTTTAATATAAAAATAAGTTTTTAATCACAGATGGATCAACTCAGTGCCCTAAACTATTTTGAATGCAGCAGGTTTCAGTGGGATGAAACCCAACTTCTGACCAGAGTCATAATTTTGCATTTCATACTGGAGACGGGATGAATTCATTTATTGCTAAGAAAAGGAGATTGTTACATGAACTAACATTGAGATTACAGAGCAACTGCAACTAAATCTGACAGTCGGATTAACTAATAGATACCCATTGATTCTTTTATAGGTATAAAGGATTTGTTTATACCTACAGAGTGTCCAAGACAGACACAGGGTCATGGAGTGCTGAGGTATGTAGCTCTCCCATTTTTTTTTTCTACAATCTTGTATTCTGTTGAGTACAGTTATTGATGTAGTGCAATTAATCCTGATTATTCACATTTCTTCACTGCCTGATTCACATTTAATTTGATCGATCTCAAGCAAGCCCATCACTAGGGTATCTAGGTGCCAGTACTGACAATCTTGAAGTCCTAAATTCATTCTCTGTTACACTTCAGCTCTTGCATAATGCAACAGTGCATTAATTTGCATCATTTTAAATGGAAGAAATATTGTGGCTTTATATATTGATGGGTACAATCAGTACTAATGTTTTCTCCATCCTACATGCCATTAGTACCAGGAATATTCAAACAGTTCATTATAATTTACACTCATTTTTAACTTAATTTCTCTACAGATATGTTTATCATTGGCATGAACCAGCTACATAATAGCTGAGATTTGAGATGACATTTATCCTCACTTCTCTTTTGAGGGAATTAGTAACCCCGGAGTGGCATAGCAGTATTTGAAATCATAACAATGATTTAGGTTCATGACATGTGAATATGAATTCTTATTTATTTTCTGAAGTTCTTGTTCTTTGTCTGGATGGAGGGACTATTTTAATTCATAATTAGATTTCAGTTTGCACATTAATGAACACTGGTTTACAAAACTTAAAGTATGGTTTAATATGCTTATTTTTTACTGGAAACCTGAGTCCCATTCTGAAGTTAGTTAGCACTGGACCCTGGAGCCAAAAGTAATTCACAGCTTTTCCTGCTGTAGCAACATGAACAGAGGAATTAGTCTTTAGGCGTCATGCCTAATCCTTGCATTGGAGTTTTCTCATTATGGGAATGTACTATTGGGTCAGAAAGACAGATTCAATCTAACTCACAGTCCCCCAGCATCCCAGGATGCTTTGTACCTCCCCTGAAAACTGTACCCCGCAATCCCCCCCACCTTGCAGGGTCAATGGGCTATCCTGGGCCCAAGCTATCTGCTCCAGCTGAGCATGGACGCATGCTCTAGCACCCCCGACTTCTAGCCTGAGCCATTGCAGGGATGTGGCTGCATTTCCAGAATCAAAAGTGGATGTCTATTCACTTATTTATAAGTTCAATCTACACAGTTTAGGCTCACTTGCAAAGATTGAATCAATTCAGCCTTGGGCTTTTTGACTGTCTGTACTTAGCCAAGATGAGCAAATGGATCTCATTTTGAAACTGGGATACTAACTGACTTTCATATTGGAGGCTGTAGGGTAAAATCCATCATGGCCTGACAGGCTCTCTGAGCTCAGTGAGACTGTACAATAGTGGTTGTGAACCTTTTCAGACTCAAGGCACCCCTCATAAAATGTCAGCTCTTAATTTCACTTGATTTTTGACTACAGAAAAATAATAGAGGAATTCTGCTATTGCATACAATTCAGAAGGACTACAGTAGGTGAGAATGCCTATAATACTATGGATTCCTCTTTGACGTATCTGTGTTTATCTTGTGAATGATATTTGTACACCTAACAGTGCTAACATTGCATGGCACCCTGCAGCACCCTTGAAATGATCTCAAGGCACCTCAGCGTGCCATGACACCTTGGTTGAGAATTGCTGCTATCCAGTTACCCGGCTAACCTCCACCACTCAGCTGGTACTTCGATGCAGAATGTAACTAGGTGTGAAAATTACTGTGAATTGTAGGCCACATTGATTGTTGATGCTTGATACTCCCTTGTGGCCGTGGGCTGCTCTAGGCCTGTTTAGTGCTGCCTGAAGATCAAATGATCTTCTGAGCAATTGATGTGCTTGGTGGTAGTGAGGTTTTCCCCCCACTCTACAAGGAGTGCAGCTGGGGTGTTTCTAGGGCACCTCAGGGTATCCCAGGGATTGTGGTCTTTGGAAGGCAGCCTGGCTCCTCACAGTTTTCATAGGTCAGATCTGGACCCAGGAGCACTGTGGGGCGCTCACTCTGTTCAGCCTGATTTTGAGTTATTTGTGACAGCATTATGGCCTCTTCATTTTCCTCTGGCAGCTGGTGCTCCTTTCTCTTTTGCCTTCATTACTTTAGGTATGAAAAAGCCAAGTGTCAATCCCTCTTTTTTTAAAGCCAGTTCATAAGCACACTACAGCACATTCAGAGTCTGGGTGATGAGTTGATGTCAATGGCCCACTCTATTGCTTTTAATGGAGCTAGGACTTTTCCTGCAAGGGACTAATGGTGGGGCAGGGCATGCCTTCCAATGTCACCAGGGTCCTTGGCTGAATAGAGCACAAATGTGGGCATTGCTAATGCCCTTTCTTCAGGATACTGAGCTCTAGACTATGGCAGACACTGGTGAGGGGATGTGCTGAATTATTTAAAAGCTGCTTTTGAGTCCTAGTTCAAAGCCCTTGAAGACTAGGATACTTTGTGATTTGGTTTTTGCAAACATTAAAGTAGAAAGGTAGACAAAGTGAGCGCAGTAAACCAGGTAACAGTTTGTCGGGTCTTCCACGCTAAAGACATGACAGATGGATGGATGATGGATACATGGAAAGATCACTCATGAGAACACTTGCAAGCAGGCTGGAGTCATGCCAATATTCGCTGGTGCAAAGAGCATTACCATAAGCTCCAAGACGTTCTCTAGAGCATCTTATTGGTGTTAGGCAGCCACAGGAGCGAGAACCACTTTACAATTAATCCAATATGGTGCTTGCTAACACTGAAAGGCTTAAGAGCTTGGGAAACTGGACTGACACGCTCACCAGCTATGTTGAATCAGGACCTAGGCATGTGGGAGCTTTGCTAAGAAGCGTGTATGTTCTCTTGGTGGGCCAAAGCTCTTTTTCCTCCGTCGCATCACATCACATCACTTGATAGCTGCATCTAACTGCAGTGGCCATGTTGATATGTGTTTCAGTTCAAATGTGTCACTAGTGCCCCACAGAAGTGCATAGAGTTATATTAGGCATGAACATTGGCTATGCAGCTGCCCTGCAAGACAGCAGGGGGGGTGCAATAACAGATAGGAAAATGAGCTTAATTAGCATATGTGCAGATTTGAAATAGCAATGTCCCTGGAACAGGGAGAGGAGAGAGAACAGCTCACTAGGTTGGGCTAAGCTTGAAGGGCCTGTTGAACAAGTCTGTCAGGCAGCGCTGAGACTAGCTTCTCTGGTCTTTCCTATGGATTTTTACATTGGTGCAAATTATGCAGCTATGTAATGTCTCCCGAGTTGCTGTAAGTCATAACATTTCTTGGTCTGTTGTTTCCCAGACTGCACCAGGGGTCCACAAAAGATTGTTTCGGAAAGTACACAATCTACTCTCAGCCTTCCAGAAGCCAGACCAAGGCATTGTAACGCCTCTGCAGCATCCTGTTGAGAGATGTATGCATCCACAAGGTACCGTGAGGAGCGCCTGAGAGCATCACTTTGTAGAGCCGTCGAGCTTGCTTGCTGTCTGAGGCACGGTGTCTATTTCCTATTCCTCTTGTGTGTATGGAGGTGTTGCCAATCTAGGTAGCCAAGGCAAGATGTGGGGCATCTGTACAGGCTACACAGGCATGCTATGATAACAGCAAGAAGTGGTGGGAGTTGAGGCTCTGTTGGCCAATGTCCCACTGCTCTTTCTCATGGGAGGAGCAAACTTTATGAGGATCTGAAGAGAAGGAGCAGCTGCATAGTAGATGCGTTGGGACTTTGTGTTCCCTCCACACTGAGCATCTCAAGTCTTTGGGCAGGGAGGATTGATGGATAGCATTCAGTACACTGCCTAATCTCTGAAAAAAATGTTGTTAGGCAGTTTAAATTATGAACCTTGTGGGAGGATTGTGGTTCTTTTGAGGGCCTATCTATACACCAGTGGCACTGAAATACACACCCGTGGATTTGTTCCCCCCCCCCCTTCTTGAGACTATGTTCTTTTATATATATCATTTTTTTGTGTGTGATTCTTTTTCTTTAGGGAGAAAGGAAGACCGGGACTTTTACCTGCCTTCATGAAGACATTCCCACCGTTTTAAAGTAATTTAAACCAGCTTTTAAAATGTCTTCTTTTGTACATACCCTAGCACAGAAACTGTATATTATAGATAATACAACTCCATGAGTTTTCCTGTAACATTTGCAGAAATGTATATTTAGTAGACGTTTTAGCCTGAGGTTTAAAAGATTGCTTGAAACTAGATTTAAAAAAAAGACATGGAAGACAAATAACCAGCAAGTGGATGAATTAATGTTTTCCTCTTCTCTTTATACCTGGGAGCTTTCTATTTGAATATTCTTTCTCACACTTACTTGAATTCATTTTGGCTTCTTTTCTGTGTTTGATTTTTGACCAAAATTCACCGAAGTGCAAAAAAGCCCCATAAATCCTGTTCTTCACTCACACAAGCCCTCAAACTAGGGGCTCCTATGGTGCACATGAACAAAGCTGTGAACAAATTTGAAAGGGACAGGCAAGATATTCCTCCACATCAAACGTTACATTCATATCATATGTCTTCTCGGTGGAACTGTTTGCAGGCTCACCCAATCAGGAGAAAGAAACAAGGTTACATCATGTAGGTGAACAATCATAACTGGCTAGCACAGCTTGAAGGTAGAAAATTCAAATTTGTGATTGAGCCAAACCTTTAAAAAAATCAAATGCCTTGCATTTTTTGAGAAAAGCCAAATTAATTTAAGGAAGTTGTGTGGGCAGGAATAAAGATGGCTAATTTTGGTAAAATAAATTATTCTTTACAGATAGTTTGTTGTCTTCTTTCATTCCCTTTGGGTTTATATGACCATGATGGTAGAATATTTGCTGTACTGCTTCCTATTATTATACGACTCCATATTTAAATTGATTCCAGACCCTGATGAGGCACAGAAAAGTGTCAGAAAAATCTGTCTCTGCATGTAGATTAAAAAAAGGGGGATTTAAACTCATTTTGGGCTTAATTATAGTGCTGACACTGCCTTGCTATAATTAGAAGAAAATGGAAAACAATTTTGAGTAGAGTTAGAGCTCTAAAATAACCATTGTTAAAGACAAGATCATGTTCAATTTGCACGAGTAGTTTTTGCCACTTTCTAAGCACTCAAAACATCATGACGCAGGGGCCCAAATTCATGAGAGTGGCTTTCAAGTGACAATTTTTAGGGGGTTTTGTTTTTTTTTTTTTGGTGTTTAAATGAATACTTTGAGGACTCATGGTTGCCATCTGGCATTTGAATTGTTATGATTCATGGTTTTTTTGAAGATTTTCTGTGCCACCATGAGGGTTAGCACCGTTTTAAAGTCAAGTCAAGTTATGCAAGTGGAGGTTCTCCTATGAATACTCGACTCCAGGAACTGGAACAGGAACCAAATATTGTGACTCAAGCTAAAAGGGCAACATTTGGCAATACACCATGACTAGTGAGTTTCTTCTGGCCGCTGATGATGTAGTGTATGTTGCGTGTGCATATATGTGCGTGTATGTAGTACCTTCTCCAGTCCAATTGTTTCCTCCCACAGCCCTTTTGGGCTACAGCAAAATTCCAATCTATTACCTCCATCCATAATTTGTCCCGAAACATGGCCTTTCTCTTTGCTGTTTACCATTTAGCATATATAATGCTGTGACTATGCAACTGGGTATAACCCATATCCCTGCTAATGGCCAGCTGGATCATTTATACAGATGCACAGAGGTTAGGTAATGCTTAAGACAAGGATTTATTCCAATATTCTGCAAATTCTGTTGGCAGACATGCTTTCCACGCATAGCTACTCTGGCATATGTCAGGGGACACTGGTGACTGATCTGAGAGGAAGGCTCTGTTCAGAAAGGCTACATTTCAAAGTACACAGTAGTTTGCCACAGTTTTACATGATTGGCATTGCCCCTGGCTTGAGTTTTAATGTGGGTTTCACTTTCCGGTGGACTCCCGAGCTGCGACTGGTCTTTAACAAATAAAGGCAATGTCATCCCATGGCCAAATGCTCATACTGAGCAATTCCTATGGGTTGAGGGGCTACAGTCATACAATACAGGACTACTTAACCTCCAGAGAAACAGTCACAGGCTTAGGGGGCCTTCCGAAGTCTGGTTATGTGAGCACAGGGCAGCCCAGCTGTCCAAGCCTATGGGCTCCATTTAGTCCATGCTCCCAAAGCAGCAGTCCCTGTATGATCTGCGGTGTCATCAGTTCAGACAGGGGCCTAATGCTTCACTGCCCCAGTCTACTTGGAAGCAGAAGTGATTCACATACTTGTCCTTTGCCAGGGTCAGGCTTTTCTTGCAGAGTACTACTGCAGACCTGAAGTGCTTGGAGGGCCTTCTAATGGCATGAATGCAAGCCTAGAAGAAGACTGGAATATTTCTGTGTGCGCATATATGATCATTACAACCAAGACCCTTAGTCACCGACTTACTGAGACATTCATCTATCGACACAGCTGGCTCCCCAGGTGTTTTCAAGCATTTGGTTTCACTCTGAGGTGTTTGAGTGGGCAACTTTGACTGTGCAGCATCTGAAGGCCTGCGAGTGTCATAAAGGAACTTTGTTTCTCGGTTGTCAGCATTTAACTTTGAAGTTTGATGAGTTTGAAGTTGTTCTTCTTTAACAGCCAAAATAAAAATAAAATATTTATGGTAAAGCATAAAAATGTTCCTTCAAAACTAACATAGTGAATAAACACACCAAATAAACCTCCCACTGGTCCAAGGACATGGGGAAGGTGGTGCTATAAATCTACAAACATTTTAGTTCCTTGCTTAATGTGTTTTCCCCCCTAAATTAGTTCCAATTTTCAGTTAAGTTGATGCAACAACAAAAATCCCACCATATAATGTCATATTTTATGGTGTGCTTCTGCATATTGTTCTGTAGCTAGTGAGGGTATCAACTCCTGGTTGAAACAATGTTCTGATCTTAATTGTTTTACAGAGTGGCAGAAAGCTTTACTTTTTAATAAAAAATACTTTAAAAAAATTCCTTTTTTTTTTTCTTTATTGTTGCATTATTTAGCAAACATCAGCCATGGAGGAGAGGTGGTGAACTGACTGGGATGATGGGGAATTTTATGGGTGTTTTTTTTTTTTTTTTTTTTTGATTGAACCTTTCATTACTTGTCGGTGTCTTAACGATTTTTTTTTTTTTTTTTAGTACTTGTTAGTCAGCTTAGAGCCTTGCCTTTAGCTTTTCCCTTCACTGCTCTTGCTCATTAGCTTTGTGCTCATGCAAATTTATTTCTTTACTATGCCTTTCCGACACAAAACTACTTGATGCTCAACACACCAGTTCTGACACGTGGCAAGCTGCCTCGGGTGGGGTAGGAGAGGCTGGGGCCAGCATCCGTGCTGGCCCCAGCAGCCTTACCTTGGCCGGGGGGGGGGGGCACCTCCTGGGGCTGCGGTGGCAATGATCCTGGCACGCAGCGCCTGGCCTGGAGCTGGAGTGTGGCTCTGACTGATCAAGCTCCAGTTTCAGGCAGCATGTGCTGCCACCATGTGCACCACCCCACTCTTTTCTAGCAGGTTTTTTTTTTGACACTAGGAAATCCGCGTGTCAAACCCCGCTCCCGCCCACCAATGCTGCAAAGTAGCAGTGCAACGAATGCATGTACATGTAGTGCGTGCAGTTTGTGGTCCCACAGATGGGTTTGCAGCACCACAAACCGCATGTGTCCGCTCGTGAGCATGCACACCCCCATACTGCAACCAAATATTGAGTCAAAGTGGAAAAGGGAAGTGATTGATTATCAAGTGATTATTTAGTTAAAAAAAAAACAAACAAACCCAAAAAACGCAGTTTCACCAGGTCTCGCAGGGGACAGGACATGTCAAGAAACACAGGGAAAGCTTGAGCCAAGTTGCAGTCTCTGGTAGAACAAATCTCAGAGGTCAACTCAATAGGGAGATACAGTATTCAATGGCTGTATCGTCTTGTTTTGCAAGGAAAACCCTGTGCTAGGAAAAGCAATGTAAAAAAAAATGGGCCATGGCAATGGCCACTGAGCTGAGGCTAACTGGTATGAGCATGGTTGTATAGTCATAGTCTAAAAAAAAAAATGCATCAAACAGGGCAGCAGATGCCATCTTGGGTAAGGCAGGGGAATGTCATTTCAATTTGTGATGTGACTTATTAAGAGAAAAACCTTGTCTGTGTTGCTGTTGAACCCCATGGGAGTTTTGGGCTTGCTGTAGGCCTGAGGAAGAAAAACTGCAGGGGCTAGTAAGGGGTCACCATTCATCCCTCATCACTGCCATCCGCTCCACCACCTCCCGTCTTGCACCCGGTATTGCCATTTCCTCGCTGGGAAAGCATAAGCAGCTGGTACATGTTGACAGGAATTGTATGCTACTGTTTCATAAGCAGGGCGTTTTTTTTGCAATCAGCTTTGTCTGACTTTGCCCATCAGAAATAAAATTAAATGCGTCAGCGTTGACTGATATTTTTAAAGATTTCAATATCATTAAATGGGTTCTTTCTTGTATGGCAATAAAGGGGATTTTGGTGGTGTTGTGTAGACTAGCTTGAGTAAATGGTCTGAAATAATGGAATTAGCTTGAGTAAATGGTCTGGACAAAGACAACGTCACGCGAGCTCTTAGTTTGCACCTTTATTTTTAAAAAATGAAATATTCAAAGTACTTTCTCTTTCAAATATCAACACGTAATATATTAACTTTTAATATTTACAGCATGTTGTTGTGATGCTCTTGTAGAAAATGCATGCTTCTGGTCTGAAAACCAGAGCAAAATGCAACAGACCATTAAACTGCAGCCATATAACATAAACCTGTACAGTATCCAGTCACTATTCAGCACAGGAGTTAGTTAGAGCAGGAATAAAAAATTGGAATCTATTGTTTCCTAGCAACAAGGCTCAGGCCATTATAACACAATTTTGATAAGATTAGACCCTCTAACCGTTGTTAGATAGAAACCGAAGATCTTGGCATACACTGTAAACATTTTAACTTTTCATGAGAAAGCTAAAAAGGACTCTTGTTTTGACGTCTATTGTACGCTATGCTTCTCTTTCTCTTGAATTAACACTTTTGCCGGAAGAATATGAAGATTTCAATGTTTTATCATGGTTCATACAAGTAAAATATTGTCAAGGACACAATCCGATATACTAACATTTATTAAGAGGCTAAAGTCCACCACTAAATCTAAGGAAAGATTGTAATTGGCAAACACATTTCCTTTGACAAATAATGTAAGGTGACAAATGCCAAGACAACTCCACAGTAAGTTGAACTCTAGTATTATCAGTTTCCGTTGAGAAGTATTTTTTTTCTTACACTCGGTAAGCTTTTGACCGGGTAATGTTTTTTGTAAAAAGGTCAGATTGAACTAACAGTCAGCATTTTGTGGGGGAAAAAACCCGTATGCAAATCTGTGGCGGGCTGATCCGAATGTTGAAGGGTTTGATCAGTTATGCTGATGTGAACTCCACAGAGCAAACAAGCATGTTGAAAGGAATCTGCATTTTCTGGGTTTTTTTGGTCTTTGTTCTAAAATATATATTCCAATCTCTTTATAAGCTCCTCCGTAAAATGGTTTAGCATTAGGCTACTGTACCTTGGCTTCCAACAACATTAGTCATTCAGGTAATACTACCTCTTCATAACACTTACATTGCTTGCCCTCCCCTCCCCAAGGGTGGTGCTATAAAGAGGGCTCAGTGAACGGGATAAGTGCCGACCTTGTAAAAACAAAACTCCTGAAAGTGTGTGAACACAGCGGGGAAAAAACCCAGAGAGAGCCAGCTCCTAACTAGTGTACAACTTAGAAGACATTAAAGATCTCAAACTAAACAGCTAGAATGTGTATACCGAGTTGCACATTGACCAGTTCATATATAGTTATTTGGCTATGTTCTACATATATATCTATATATATATATATTTATACCTTTGAAATGTTCTAGATTCTCTAAATAAATATGAAAGCAAAGGAAACGTTATTTTTACACATTATTGTTTGGCTGTCATAAAAATATAACATGTATCTTCTCGTGGTTGGTATTTTGCTTCAGGATAGTGTGCAATCGTGTTTGGTTTTTTTTTCATTTTCAGAATCATGTTCCCAGTGCAGAATGCTAACGTAACATTACTTGATTTAAAATGACTATAGAACATTTTTTTGTGGTGTTTTTTTTATCATTTGGGTCTCTAGGCTATAGTGCAAAATTAAGAAACACGAAGAGAATCGTTCTAGCTACAAAATAAATAAATAAATAGAAAACATGGATACAGAAATATTAACTACCTCCATCTGAGGCTGTTCTTGAACAAGAGGGTCCAGATTTATGAATCTGGTGGAGCTCTCGTGAACGATGTCTGGCCTGCGTGTGAGTATGACTTCAGCCTCCAGTGCTCTTTCATTAATAATCCAGCCACTTATCATTAGAAATGTTGTCACTTTCATCGAAAATGACACTGGATTTTTTTCTCGTTTTTTTTCCAAATTTCTCAAACATGATTGAAGGCATTTTCTTATCCCACCCCTAATGCAGGGTTTTGTAATGCCATTTGGTTCTTTATACATCTGTATTCTCATAAGAAACGCTGCCTCAAAATGTATCTTAGAATGCCTCCCCGTGAACTGGAAAAATGCCCAACCTGCTTTCAGGGGCAAACTTGTAATACATGTCACTCTTTGACCTTTGGGCATAATAATGCGAACAATAATAATCAAGGCAGTATTAAAAAACCACAGCTGTAGGTAATACAAAGTGCATTTCCTGCATATAATACAAATATAACTTTAAGAAACTAAAGGCACAAGCTAACTAAATAAGTATTACATACTAGAAATGCACAGTTCAAGGTAATTACTAAGAGCTTCCAGTAGTTGTTTATAATGGATATTTAAAGCAGTTTGAAAATGATACATCATCAGTGAATTGCAAAAAAGTATAATCGCTTAAAATATAAGTAAAATAGACTCTAATATTGACATCTTGGATCAGTGATAAAATACATCATCACGTTTATGAATGCACTCTCTATATACAATTCATAATTTTTTTTTCATTGATTAAAAGCACATTAGAGGCTCAAGGATCTGAAGGTCCATTTTTAGGCTAGTGTGGAGGTATTCAAAGTCTCCATGATTTTACAGGAAATTACTGAAATCAGAACCATCAGTCAGCTCCAACTGCTGTACATTAGTTAATGATGAGCCCAATCGCACGATTTACCTCTGGATTTAGATCCAAATTTTCCCAGAGTCTGGGGTGTGGCACTTTGACTAAGACCCTCATAAGGCTGGATCCTGCACTGGGGGGGCTCATGTTGTGAAGTTGAGAACCGGATCCAAACTTCCCCAACGCTTTGGCTGGGTTTCAGAGCTGATGTTCCAATTCAAGCTCATCTCTAACTCTGGTACAGTTTGCTCCACTTGCCCAAAAACAAAAGGAAAAAGAAAGAGAAAAGGAAAGAAGAGGGGGAAGTCGCATCAGCTCAGCTAAATATAAGCTAAGACCGCTTGAATGTACTTACTATGCCCGTTTCAGTAGAAATGTGCAATAACATCATTGTTATGGATACACGATCCTAAAACAAAACTTTAAATCCCTTCTGAAGTTTGCAAAGACAGGTTGTGGATAATTCCTGGCCTCCTGCACACATGAGACAATCGGGTCCTTTAAAAGTGACAGGTTGAAAGAAAGATCACATATTCTACTATGAAATCACTGTGCTGGCAGCTCATGATCGCCTGTGAAATACAATCCCTTCCCATGCAATATCATGCTTTGCTATGTGCTCTAGATATCGAGCCAAAAGAGTGAACAGTCATCCCCAAAATGTTCTACATGTAATAACATTTACCGTCCGCACTCAGGTTCCTGGCCCAGCCATCTTTTCTGATGAAAAAATGACGAGTACAACATAACTGTTAATGGGAGATGAGACAAAGACTAAAACCAGTATCATTGCAATTTCCAGATGACGAATCCCTGTCCAGTGAACATGAAGAACGCTGTGCTCTATAGTCATACCGGGTTTCTGTTACCCTCGCTGGCACAGAGTGAACCCTCCCAGGCTTTAAATTTGTCCCAAGTAGACAAATTGGAGCCCAATCCAAACCTGCTGGAGCCAATGGAAAGACTCCTGCTGACTCCAACAAGCTTTGCATCAAGCCACATGCACATTTCTGTCTGCTTTTCTAGCTGTGGCACCATGTGCTACTGGATCCCCCAGCTGGGAGGGCTTGCAACGCATAAGTGAATCTGGCCCAACCCAGCGCGGACTGAAGTCCTCGGGGAGAGAGGCGTACAACATCATCACATGCAAAACTGTATATATAACATGACATTTACCACTGAGTGACGGGGAGGAGTCTATGGATAACAGAAGATAAATGTCATATGGGACAGCCATTATGTACTACTGTATCCAATACCTCTTGTGTTCCCGCCCCCCCGCATGTTAATTCAGGTCTGAAACTTCCTTAGATTGTAGCTGTGAAAAATGACATGTACTGGGTGGGTGAGCAAATATCCGTTTCCAAATAAAGTCCTGCAGCACTTGCTCATGTAAGGCATCCCACTGAAGTCACTGGGACATCTCACACCGCCCAGGTGAGTAAGCACTGCAGACTCGAATTCATCACCTTTTGTAATTAATACAAAGTTATCAAAGCAATGAAATAAGAACTGGTGCATCTTTAAGAAGAAAGCAGAGCACACGGAAGTCTTATGTATTCGGCAGGTGTGTTCTGTTCCTTTTTAAGTCGGGTTGTTGAACCTTTTGAACTCTGCTTCTGAAATTTTGAATACTGCCACACAAGAACTAAAAATCTTCACTGTCATCTCTCAAAGAGTTTAAACAAACAATATTAAAATACCATCTTCTGTCACATTTAAAGGCAGTTGGATATGTTTTTTTCCTCTATATTTGTATATACAGAGTTCTGATCTAGAAAAACCAATACAATAAACCTTTTTTTATGTTTAAAAACAGGCAGTCTTTGGTGACGCAAAGGCAGAGATTTTTTTTGTTACCTCCTGCCTATTTCACTCTGTCTCATAAAGTGAATGTTGTTGGCACTGTCAGAAAGTTCTAGATACTGCTCCACAGATAAAACAAAATATCCATCATAGCCTTGTACCCTCCCAGTGCTTAAAAGCTGCTGTTTCTCTCCCTCTGTCCATGATCTAATGCCTTCTTCCCCTTCTTGCAGCCGTCTCTGTTCCTTAGTCCAGGCTTGCGCTACGGCCCTCTGCCTGGCTATTTCTAAGACATGGTTCTTCTCCTCTTCTATGGTTGTTCCATACCGAACATTAAAGCACAATGCGCCGTGCTGGAGTTGTATATCGGCAAACCGTCTAGTCCTGCCATTGATGACAGAAGTCATCTGGGACACAGTGACATTAACACCATTTTCCAAAATGCGCCGTCCCCCAGTGTTGCCTATCAGAGCCAAGTCTTCTTCCAAAGACCCCAGCTTGATGAAGTAGTGCGTATCTCGGCCATCTATGGTAAAATGGAGGTTCTCCAGATAGTGAGCATTGTTGAGGATGGCAGCAATGCGCCGACTATCCTCATTTGCTACTCCTATAATGTCAGCAGTCACTATTCCATCCTTAATAGCAAATTTGATGCCTTTGCCAAAAACTGAAGGAATGGCTGCAAACCTGGGCTGTTTTCCTCCTTCAAGACACCTCCCATCACTGTACCTGGGGGTCATAGGAAGTTGGTCCAAAGAGATAAAGTTTCTTAGTTGTTTTTGTAGCTCGCATTGAATGCCAAGGATAGTCTGGAAAAGAAAACATCATCAATGTTTGAGGTAAAGATTTTATACACAATTCATAATTGGCCCCTATGACAAACACTTTCCTTCTGATCTCAAGAGATGGTTAGCTTCTCAGAGCTTGAACTGACCATCTACATTTGTCTATAAAATACTGCGTACATCTGTACAGCTACAGAGATAAAAAATACATAGTTTCTTTAGTGACAGTCTAGGTCTACTGCTTCCCGTCTTTTCCATTTCCAATCATCACATTTGGAAATATAATTATTGGATCTTGTGTCTTTCCATTCCTTTAAAAAGCTGGAGTAAGTTGGTGAAAATTCTTTGTCATCTCCCAGTCTGTCTCCCTGAGAAGAGGGTTTCCCCCTCAGACCGCCTCTGGAATTTGGGAGACCTGAATTTAAAATGATGCTGCAACCTTGAGCATCAGTTACTTTATTTGTGCCTCCGTTCTCCTTACATCAAGTGGGAATGACGTTCTTATTCCTGTCCTTAAAAGGGAAGTACATTAAGGGTTGTAGACTGCCCAGACACTAAAAGGAAAGGAGAAACTAGCTAAGATCAGGAGACAGATTCATTGCTTCATCCTTATTCAGGAAAAACTCTTACTTAAATCCATATATCATTCTTTGGTGTCACTCTCAGT
>NW_005842107.1:282833-283465 GCF_000455745.1 Alligator sinensis
CACTCTTTCTGTACCTCTATTAGGCCTGTGCATAGTGACTGGCATTTGCTTTGGATTCGGATTCGGCCGATTTGGGGGACAGTGATTTATTCGGTGATTCAAATCACTGTACCAAATTGATTTGGCTGAATCTGATTCGGAGATTCGGCCGCTGCCAAATCAGCCAAATGTCTGAATCAAACAGTCCCGCTTTCCCAGCCCCCTCCCGCACCTCATGGCTGCCCTGCCCTGACCATTCCAGTTTTTGGCCCTTAGGAAAAAAAAAAAAAAATCCTCACACATCAGCTGCTGTCGGGGGGCGAGGGGCATCCCCGCTGCCTCCCACTGCCTTGTGGTGCGTCGGGGGCTCTGCCATGACCCCCCAGAGGTCCCAGTGGCTGGGGGAGCAGCCCGGGAGGGCCGGGGGTTTTTTTTTTTTTTTTTTTTTTTTTTTAAAGAGCCAGGACACTGGGGCCGGGCAGGGCAGCCAATGACCAGCCTGGGAGGGCAGGGGAGGATAGGGGCTTATGGCAGAGCCCACCATGCAGCGTGGGGCAGTGGGGCACAGCGGGGATCTCCCCCACACTGGGCAGCAGACAGTGAGTGCAGGGCCTTTTTTTTATTTTATTTTTTAAAGAGCTGGGATGCTGGGG
>NW_005842107.1:283568-283843 GCF_000455745.1 Alligator sinensis
TCCCCAGGGTCCTTTCCCCCCCACCTCCAGCCACGCTCCCACCCTCTACTTACCCACATAGAGTCCAGGTCCAACTCACTGCGGCGGTGAGTGGGGACTGCCTGAATCTCGGAATCTCTCCAAATCTTTTCCAAATTGATTTGGAGAGCTTCAAATTGATTAAGACCTTTTTACTGGTCTCCTGATTTGATTCGGATTCGGAGATTTGGCTGCTGACTCAGGCCGAATCTCCTCTGAATTGAATCAGCCCCCGAACCTTTGCGCAGCCCTCATCT
>NW_005842107.1:283860-300772 GCF_000455745.1 Alligator sinensis
CAAGTGGCTACAGTGGGCAGGCCCCTAAGATGAGCAACAACACTTTGTTTTTTTCCCCAAAATTATCCTTTAGTTTACAGTGGTCTGTGCCTTGTATTAAGATTTGTTTGAACATTTTTCTCTGCTCCCATAATCACATTCCATAGTTGAGGCTAACAAAGGCTGAGCTTCTGCTAACCTTTCCAGAATCCCACTCTTGGGTTTTTGTTTGAAGTTGTAAAAGTTCATATGTTGTCTCCAGTGCTTCTATCTCTGGTTTAGGGAATCCAGGAAGCACATTGTGTAGCTGGAAACCAAACAGCTCTAGCCAACTTCCAATGTCTACAAAACAGAATCAAAACATTCACAGCAGCAAAACACTTAACTCTTAAAAAGCCCTGATCAGCCAAATCTCGAAACATTAACAACTAACGTCCAATACTCATCTCACACACTTCTATGTTTTTAACACTGGTTACAAAGTTTTACTGCGAACAAAACAAATGACATTTATTTAATTAAACACATATAGCTATATTAAATTCTATATTGTACTTTCCTTCTGAACTGAATGAAAAGAAACTCAGATGCTGTTCCCTCAATGGCTCTATCTCCAGTATTTAGCCAAGAGAGGAGATGCAGGCACTTGCTTATGATACTGATGTTTTTGAGCAATTATAGAAAATATCCAGGGATATTTAAGAAGGTAGGAGCTTAAAACCATTTTGAGATGACCAATGGATTCTGAGGTCTTGGATCCATGTCAGGATTTCACCCAGAAGTGCTTTAAGGGGAAAAAAATGACTTTTACCTGTTGTGTACTTAGCAACATCTTGGATTCTGCCAACTGGATAGTTATTTTCAAATGAGTAGAGATTAAATGGCTGTGGAATGGTATTCAGATGTTTCCATATATGATGGTTTGGTGTTGTCCAGCGTCCAGCAATGACATCGTAGTCCCTTTGACCCAGATGCACTAATTTAGTAAGAGAATCATACAGTCCTCCATGAAAGCCAATTATAACTTGGAAATCCGGATTAGTGTCCTGATAGATCTCTCCATAAGGCGTGTATAGAATTTCTTTAATTACTTGACCCCGACTGCTAAAGACAGCTAGGGGGGTGCCAGTGTTGTCACAAGCAACATAATATTCTTCTCCACTGCTTAATTCCATAGCGATGAGATGACCTTGCAGATCATAATACAAGGATGTTATTTCTGAGCTAGTGTGATTGTACAAGTGGGTAACTCTTATTGGGTTGGAAAGATCGGCGTAAAAGAACTGTAGGTGTTGTCCTATACTTGATTTGCTTGCAACTCTTCTCCCAAGGCCATCATAGCAGTATTGCACAGTCCAACCAGACATTTTATTGTAAGCTTTGCTTAGCAAGCCATTGGAGTTATACTCAAAGATTTCATTGCCCCTTTGTCTAAGAAAGCCATCTTCATCCACTTTGTATTGAATTTCTCCTAGTCTGGTAATGCGATCTCTAAGATCATATCTCAGAGGAGTGAGCCGGGCACTGTTTCCATGACTAAGCAAGTTGATATTTCCATTAAGGTCATAACTGTAACGCCACTGGGTTTTATCATTCACAGAGACAGTCTGAAGTTGGCCGTCAGCATCATATTCATAAAAGTACCTTGTTATGTTGGCATCTACTCCTACACGTATATCACATATCACCATCCGACCCATATTATCATACTGAATGGTCATCCAATAGGCTATAGACTTAAGAATTTCATATTGCACTTCAATCACCTGCCCGTTGGCACTAAAAATCTTGGTGTGTTTCATCACAGTGGTGGTTATAACTTGGTTCAAGTCATAATTGATTACACTGAATTTTCCAAACTGTTCAGTCCTTCCAGACACGTCAACATAGCGGTACAGATCTATAGGAAGAGGTGTCTCATTTATCATGGCCTGCATGCTTGTAACCCGGAAATTGTTGTAACTGTAGTCAAATCTGGCATTCACAAGACCTTCTTCGCTAAATCGGAAGATCTGACGACCAATAAGGGGACCTATGCAGAGCAAATAATGGAAGGAAACATAGAAAAGCAAGTACAAATAAATTAGGCCAATAGTACACACACACACACACACACACACACACACACACACACATATACATACACACACACACACACACACACACTATAATTAGGAAAGATAGACTATTAATCTGAAAATACCCCTGAGTCTTATTACTATTTGACTATAAAAAGATGGTGCTATTAAATAAGAAAATGTTAGAGTATTCTCTCCCAAACTTATTTTAGTGTACACTCTTCTAATTCTTGTATTTTATTAATATTCCTTTACTCTTATGATATTTCATATATAATTATGATTTCCATATACTTGCAATCTAATTCTCACTTGAATTTACAGTTTACACGGCTAACACTTCACCAGCATAAATCATTCCTTTGAATTTATGTTATGATATTAATCTTTACATGCTAACAATAAAGCAACCTGATGTAGTAGTTAGCAGATAGCTATATCTTGGAATAAAAATAATCAAATATTATGAGTGTGCCATAGTAAACAATAACAAGAATATTGCATATTTCAAACAGGACAGTTTTATATGCCCATGGACACGCATACAGTTTTTCTTTCTCTCTCACACGCACACAGATTGTTCATCCAAAAAAACTAAGAGCTTGATTCCAATTATATGAATGATTTCAATATGCCAGGTAGATTGTGTTTACAAGATAAGGGCCCAAAGTTTTAACAAAGCGGGCTGTATTACCCATGACAATAGGTGTAGATCTAACAAACCTGTCTGCCTGTATCTGATGGTGCAGATGAATCCATCATGCATTAAGTGTATGGTTTTTATAACCCCAGAAGATTCTTCATATGTAAAGGTGACTTGAGCAGTATCGTAGAGGATTTCTGACAGCCGGGACTGTTTTGTGTACTTGTAAAGGACTCGACGCCCTGTTCCAGGATATAGTGTTTGCAACAGCCGTCCATCTCTGGTGAAATCTTGTATGAAGGCAGTGCTGCTGTCCGGGGGAGTGTAGATGTTGCGATAGTATCCCACTGAAAGCATGGTCTGCAAGCCGTGGCGCACCATACTCGGCATGGTAACTGAGAGCAGGTAATCTGACTGGTCGTACTCAAAGATGTAGCGGCGTTGGCTGTGCAACAGGAGCATCACAGACTGGAATTGAAACAAAAGGGCAATGCAAGTCACTGACCAAGTAGCTACTGGAAAATGAAAGAAACCCTGAAACAGATTCCCATTTCTATTGCTTGCTCTGTACCATAGCAAATACAATGGTCAGCTTCAGAATACGTGTGGCCCACGTGGCCGCTCAGATGGGGAAAAAAAAGACTGAGGTGAGGCAGTGTGGGATCAGAGGATCCAAAATTGACAAGACAGATGTGGCACTCAGCAGCATTGCAGCCATTATCTAACCTACTGGGATGTTTTGGAACATTTAAGGCAGCTGCCCAGGAGGCAAATACAGGCAGGACCTCTGAGTCCCAAACACAGGTAAGGTACCCGTAACCAGGTCAAATCTCCTTGAGGCCATATTCACTGTGGCTAATAATGTGATTAGCTCTTGCTGGCACCACAAGTCTCCCTAGCATTGATGGGTACCAGCTGTGGATCACTGCCCTCTATCAAAGGAGAATAATGCTTGTTCGTCTGTGCATGCATGTCTGCATGTGGCACGGTCATGAAAAATTCTCCAGGTTTATTTGTGAGCCCACATAATTTAAAGGGGTGTTGTATGTGTGTGTGAATAGTTTTATTGACCGACAAATAGGTG
This sequence comes from Alligator sinensis, assembly GCF_000455745.1. Taxonomy (NCBI): domain Eukaryota; kingdom Metazoa; phylum Chordata; order Crocodylia; family Alligatoridae; genus Alligator; species Alligator sinensis. The sequence goes on from NW_005842107.1 coordinate 287,645, forward strand.
ACTGACCGACACACTTGTCTAACAGCACTTGGTAATTGCTAGTTTGCTGTGGTTGGGAAGTGAAATCGCTAGCTCTGGTTTCTGTTATCTGACTAGACAGACTTCTGGAAGAAATACTTCCTTATGCAGATGGAAAACAGGGTTCCTGTGCACTTCCACGGCAGTAAAAACTTAATGGTATGAATGCTCACAGAGTGCAAAGCGCAAGCCCCGTGGGGAGCAATTATTGCTGAAATGAATTTAATAAATGTTTAGAGTGCATATTCATGGCCACTCCTTGTGGTATTCACCCAGTTCTATGAGACGGCACGACTCTGCATGAACATTATGCATCCTGGACAAGTTACTTGAACTTCAGCACAGAACTGATACCCCGGCGTGTTCATATTATGTTCCAATGCTAGGAAGCACTTGAGCGGGACAGAGACAAAGCACTGAGCTAAGTGCTTTGTCTGTTTGAGGCCAAAGTGCTCAGCCTTCTGCAGGATGGAGCCTTAAGAGCAAGATTGCGCTTCCCTCTGATGAGAGACTTCCTAGATGCTAGAACAATGGAAACAAAAAGTCAGGAGGAGAACTTGCCTCCTAGCAAAAAAATTCCCGTTAGGGAGGAGGACACTAAAGACTCAGCCCTGCAATGTGCTGAAAAATCTGGCCCGGATCCTACCGCTGGCACTGATAAAAACCCAAATGCCTATTCAAAGGAATGAAGGCAGACTAGCCAACCTCCCTAAATTTCTTTTTCCTGTTATCCTCACCCTCACATTTATTTCATGCTGCCTTTGGTGAAAGACATCTGTTACCTGTGCTGAGGCCAATGAACATCAACATATGCTGTGTGCAAGTTATCTAGTGACAGCCAGTGACGACAGACCTTTCCACCAAGCTTTTTCTGATCGTTTTATTGCTGGTTTGCCAAACATTTATAACACACACAGTGTTTATTTTATTCTCACCTTCAGTCAACAGTCCCCAATCTGCAGTAAACCACTGGCTGAACTCTCTCCCTGCATCGATGTGATGCCTCTTGCTCTATAATGCTCCCTGGTCTGTTTTTAAGCTGTCTGCCATTGACACAGTACGAGTAACAAGATCAGAAACATCTCTAATATAACTTTAATGCCCCTGTGGGCCATTTTCGCAGTACTTTGTGGCTTTTCCACTTTTGTCCAGGATAGTAAAAGGAGAGTATGAGGATTGGGAACTTAGTATCCAACCCCGGTATCGCTGTGTTCCAGAAGCAGAATAAAAGGTAGTTCTTGTCCCTTCTAATAATATTAGATGAGATTTTGAACCACTTGTTCAAACTGAATTCTAGCAATTTCAAAAGGATGTTACAGACTATCTCATCAAGCATAAAAAAAAAGCTCTCATTTAATAAAAGCAGCCAGGGAATGGTAAACCTCATAGGGATTGATGCCGACATGATGTTTTCAATGGCGATTGTTTGAATTTCTTTTGGGAATACAACAAACAGGTCCATTGCTAAATAGGGCCACTAGATGTCACTTCTGTTCTGCACACACAGAGGCCCCCTCTACACCTTACATGTATCATGCAATTACTGGGTTAATTGGGAAGTTCATTTTGGGCAGTTATACGTGCAAATTAACTATTGTGCCTTAAAAGGTCCAACTAGCTAATGACTTTATGGCCAGTTTCTATACAGCTTTAATTGTATGTGTTGCAGGGTCTGCACCTGTAGCTGGGAGCTCAGCCGACAGGGCTTGCAGTGGCAGGGGCCAGGGCTGGGAGTCCCGCAGCTGAGGGGACGCTTGGCGCCGGCAGTGCCCCACGGCTGCTGGGTGAGTCCTGCAGTTCACACGACTCCCTCCTGCCAGTGCCTTGTAGCTAGGTGACCCAGGGTCCTGGCAGTCGTGAATCCCATCAGCTACAGGTCTTGCAGTTGCAGGAGCTTGTTAATTGCCAGGATGAAGATCCTGGGCTCCCCCATGTATCGGCAATTAGGCACGACAGGATCTGATGCTGGATCCCACAATTACATCTCCTGCCACCATGCACATACGATATGGGAGGAGGTGCAACTGTGTGGATCACACAGCAGATCCTATCACGCTTTCGCTTGAACGTCTACAGGGGTCCACAGCTGTCCATCCTTTTTTGCCTAGCTGTAAATAGAGCAGGATTTCAGAAATGAGCTTTGGGTATTCAGATTTTTGGGTGCAATTAATTATTCATTTTTTGTAAGGATCCATTTCATTATCAAAATAATCCAAATGAATTAGCTTATTAAAAATGATCTTTAAAGGGTTGTCATCACTGTGCCTTTTGAAAGTTAAACTACTGAGAGTGAATGTTAGCAAGAAGGATGATTTGACTATAATTAACCCATAAGGAAAGCTAATAAATGAGACAAAAAAGTTAATACCTATAAACTGGAATTTTAACAAACCTAGTGAACGATGTAATTGATTTTTTGATCAAATGAAATCATTGGAGCTTTACGTGGATTCTTACAGTCACGGCTTTAAAAATTGTTCCATTACGAACCCAAGAACCATTTATTTTCAGCGGGGCCACAATATGGTATCTTGCTGTGTAAGATTTTATTGGACCCGATGTGAACTTGCTCTCAGAGCTGGAATACTCAGTGGAAAAAAAAGGTCAATTTGAAGTGCAGAAGGACTAGAAGGTCACGCTCATCGTGTGTGACCCTCACTAACTTCCATAGAAGAAATATCACAAAATGCTGGGCTTATCTGAGCTGTTGGATTTTTTGCTGTTTACCAGAATTTGGTACTGATGAATAATTTTCAACATATTAGCTTTAAGATGCATATCTAGACTCGAAGTAGCCTGGAAAAATGTAAAACACAGAAACCTTCTAAAATTATTGGTCATTTGGTCAGGCCCAAAGCAAAAATATAAAGATATCTTCCTTGTCTACTCTTGATGTATTACCAAAATGCTCAAAACCTGTACTGAAAGTCTGTTTACTTGTGATTTCAGCTCAATGTATAGGAAAGAGAACCCGACACATTTATCCAAACCAAACTTCTGAAACTTCTAAGGTTTCTCAATCCTGTTAACAAATACAGATACCACATGCCATACAGGAAAGGAAGAAAGCATTTTTATATGCTTCCTAAGCCATATCAAGTTTCTGTCTGGGCTAGATTAAAATGTTCTTTGGCTCAGATTTAAATATATTTGGAGTTTGTACAGTGGAAGATCTCTTAAAAATACACATCTAGAACTTTCAAATATTAAATAATTTCAAAAGCACCTAACAGTTTACTGTTTATTTCCCCCTTTACTATCTCCTGTGCTTAACAGTTTGGAAAATATTTTGCATATATATATATATATATATATATATATATGGATTATATTATATATATATATATATATATATATATATATATATATATATATATATATATATATATATATATATATATATATATATATATATATATATATATATATATATATATATATATATATATATATATATATATATATATATATATATATATATATATATATATATTTATATTTCTTATATATATATATATATATATAAGAATGTACATGTATTTTTTTTTTAGTTTCAGGAGATGTCACTTGAATATTTTTCTACAATATGTTCTTCAATATTTGAAAACAAAGAAATGCTACTTGGATTTGGGAACAATGATGTATATAAATGATGCCTGCTTTGGACTACACAACTTGTGTCCCTTTAATTTGTGACTCATGTCTCTATAGAGAACAGCAGTTCACTACTCTTATAGCAATTAGTCCTGAAGCTATTTCAAGGCCAGAGGAATAATTGTTTTCATCTCCTTTTTCAAAGAGTGTATTCAATGCTCCTGACAAGTGCTGGAGACCTATTTCCTGATTCACAAAATAGGTACAATAGAGCACGTCATACTAACAGCTTGCTCAGTTTATAAACATGACCCAGAAGAATCATCTCTATAGGTAAGGAGATCGTTCAGTTTTAACGGCCATTAAATACTGGGCTTCCCTCCGCAGACTGATAACGTCTCTATCAATAGGGTATGGAGGACTCTACTTCTGTGTATCTGCCTCAGGTCGGGAGCTACCAACTTATTCTTACACAGGCCATTAAACAACCCTCAGATGCCTGGCACTGCCCTTGGTGGGTTTAAACTGGTAACTTAGAAGCATCAGTCTTTCAAACCCATTTTTAACGCAACCAACTCTCATCTGCTTTTATATTCAAATATTACTCCTAAATTTTTACTGTAGCCTAATGAAGCACATGAAGAGAACTGAGACAAAAACATGGGTTAATTCCACATTCACTTATTCTGGCATAAATGTGTTACCGTTCAATGTTCCAGTTCACAAACTTATTTTGTCTGCATTAACTTTACATTTAGACAAGTTTCTCCTTTTTCTAGAAAAAAAACGAAATGGGAATAAACTTGGAAAAAATGAAGCGAAAAGAGAACATTTCCTCAAATTTACTTTTACTACCACATTCTAAGTAGTGAAGACAGACAGTCCAAAGACATTTTGTCTAGTTATAAAATTATTCATACTTTAGTCTAAATTACTTTTGGTGGAGGCTTTACCAGGCCTATGAAATTATTTATAAATTAGCCTTTATATCAATATGAACTTTCCTCCCTTTGATATAACAATCCACTTTTAAATTGATTTACCTTTTCTAAATATGTGTAGCTCCATATTTTACCATCTGCCCATGTCCTGGAAATGATCTTTCCACTTGGGTCATATTCCATTTTCTCAGTCCATGTTCCTCTCTGAATATAGGTCACTAATCCTGAATGTGAATAAGTGATGTTGACTTCATTGTACTTGCTGATGGGTGACCACAAAATTGGACGTCCTGTCTGGTCATACATAATCCGAAGAGTGAATTTTCGATGGTCATCATAGATCTTTCCTGTTCTGGTTACGTGGTCAAAATCAATGGATAAGAGGTTTCTGTTGTGGGCCTAAAGATAAATATATAGTCAGGTAAGCAAAATGTGCTTTACGTGGTTTTTAGCAACTGCAGCATTTCAACAGACAAACTCAGCTACATGACAACTACATGATCAAAATGTGCTATTGTGAATTTACTAGTTCTTAAAAAATAAGAAAAATCTGAAGCTTTCAGAAGTTTCAGAAGAGCTGGAACTCTTCATTTAAGCCACCTTAAATGAAAAAGAACTGCTTTTTTAACTGTGATATACTTCATTTGAGATATTTACATTTGCTCCATTTCTTAACAAAGGAATCCATGGAGAAAGATGGGAACTTTGTGGTTAAACCGGCTACTAGTCACAATGGTCTGAGCTCTACTTCTGGTCAGACTGTTTACACGTACCGCTGCTGATTCTCTGGCAAACTCTAGCAGCGGCTGTAGGTAATAGCAGCTAGTCCCCATCAAGGCAGCTCCATCGCTACGAGTTTTTTGCAGCATGCCCTGCCTTATCAGCTCTCTGCTACTTGCAAGGAAAGGCTGCAGTACATTTACAACTGAACAACTCTTGCAGCTAGTGATAGAGTGATGCTCCCCAAGGCGACATCAACAGCCGATACACTGAATAAAACATCTACAAACTAAGTAAAACTGGCCAGAAAAATCTTACTGAGGTTATTTGTGATTTCTTTCCATCAGCTTCTCCTTGAAGCAACTAAACTTCTTACATCCACCAGGTTTCTTATTTCAGCCTCCTTTGGTTAGTTTTATGGAAAACTTCCTATTTTCATGCTCCAGTTTTTATTTTAATCTCTGCTCGTATCTTATCTCAAATCTTTCTATTTTATCTTTTATCTTTCTGCCTTCAATATGTTGACTTCTTGAGTCTATGTCAAGACATGTAGCTGAGTTGGTCTGTATACATTTTTGACCACAACTCTGCTTCTAACGCTCTTTTCTGCTTTCCATTCAAGTTCTACTCTGGCTGCTGATGTTAGGAAGACATGAAAATAAGAGAGAAAATGGATGAGTTATGTTAGCAGATTCACAGAAGACTATTCGCTGTTGCCCACATACTTCTTCAGCTAGTATCCAGGAAGCAGACCATACAAAAATGGCTATCAACCAATGGTAATCAACTTCAAATTGCCTAACAACCCTTATTGGAGAAAGGGGCTAGACTGTGATTTGAATATTCTGTTCATCATTATAGCTTCTGATGGTGAATAAGAGCAACAACTAGGGCCAGGCATATTTAATCATGCAGTTTCTAGTCTCTTCTTAAGAAGAGACTAATCATGCTATGTTGTGTCAAAATGTGTGCCTAAACAAGCCACTTTAGGATGAGCGGTTTGATCTTCAATTTGAGGTCACGGTGAAAGTCTGAAACCAGAACTCCAGGGGTTAAATACAGTTAACGCTCTGCATCATTATTAACACTATGTTCACTGCAAATAAACGCTACAGAATTATAAACTATAATTTATGGACTCCTAAAATGGATTGTTTACTGACTTGGGTCTTCAGAGCAACAGTGCTCAGCGGTGGTATTCATTTATTCTAATTAAATGGTGAGGCAATGCCTCGCAGCAGGGACTATACCATCGTGTGTGTTTGTACAGTGCACAGAACGCTTGAGCTCTGGTCCTGATAGGGGCTTGTATGCCTGACTTTAAAATAAATGTTTAGGCATATTGATGATAACAACCCAAGCTGTGATCATATGGTGTTAGTGATTAAGATGAACTTTTTCCCCTGTCTATAGATACAAATGGTTTGGAAACCTAAAAGAAGCAGGTGTTCTTTCTTCAACTATCTTTCCTATGGTTTTATATACACACATATCTAACTTTAATACCACTTATTTACAATAGCTGTAAAACACCTCCATGGTCCCATAGACTGCTGTAACTATTACAATTTATGTTCTAATGACAGTTAAGGATTCTAAGTAAAAAGTGATTTTCAGTGTGGCTACATTTGTTGGTATATTTGTGTGATGGATTAAGTTTATCTTTAAAAGCACATTTTTTGCACACTTACTAGGTGCAGTGAAAGCAGCATTGGTGAGAAAACACACTGAAAATTAAGCAAGGGATAATTCCTGGCTAATGCTGTGCTACCTTCTGTATGTATATTTAATGTTGTTATAGTGTTTATATCATAGAACACATCCCAGTGTCACAGTCCTGGGTCCAAATAGCTTGTAAGCTAAATGCAGATATGACATAATGACAGAGTCAAAAACAGAGAAGGATGGGGTAAGCATGGAGGCTGCAAGTTAAAAGATCAGATGGTTATTAAGTGAGATATGTGCACATCTTGTTGGTTCTGCTGCATTTGAGGTTTTATTACTGGTTTTGTTAATTTTGTAACTCATTATCAGATGCAATAAAGCAGAATGGGGTTCTTATGAGCAATGACTAAGTTATGAACCATCATTTCTAAGCTGATGCTGAAATGCTGATGTCAAATCCCAGTGGTTTATTAAAGCTGATTTCTGAAAGCTATATATAGCTGAGTAAAGAGTCAATGTGAAGAAATGGAATTGGGATAGTCTAAGATCTAGTGCAAGACATATATACACTTGCAAACTTTGCTGACATAACTTTCCAACAAGAAATAAGGAGGGACTGGATAGTTTTACTTTAGCAGCTAAATCTCAGCAGCTAGGCCAAGACTTAAGTCCCTTGTTTTAACTAGAGTCCAGAGCGAGGGGGAGTTTGTTTGGAAACTCTCTCTCATATTGCTTTACTGTAAGCTTGCCGAGAGGAAAGAGGTTGCAGGGAAAAGGGAACTTTTCAGATCGAGGAACAGCACAGAGGCCAGCTACAGAGGAGTTTGCTAGGGAAGGTCTCCTTGGAAAGAGGTGCAAAGTGAGAGGCAGCAGATTAGAAGACCCAGAGACATGGCTGGAGGACATCGCAATACCAGAGCCACTGCCACGTCCAGTTCTTCCTCTGCTTTTACCTGTGAGGTGTCTGTCCAGGCAGGGCCACACACCGCTGAGGTCCTGGATTGGGGCTGTGCAAGCTACAGCTTGCAGATTCCTTCCAGTGTCAGCCAGGTGGGGTGTTCCTGCAATGTGAGCGGTGCTTTCTAGTGGTATCCCTCAGGGAGAGGGCAAGAGAGCTATGAGAGGAGGTAGCAAGGCTCCAAAGCATCCTCCGCCATGAGGACTTCATCAGTTCCACGCTAGAGGAAACCTCGAGGACTGTGAAGGAAGGACTGCTAGAGGTGATATTAAAACAGGAAGAGGGCATGGGCTCCCAGGAAGGTGGAAGCTGGAAGCTTGTATCTTCTGGCAGCAAGAAGAGGTCGTTATCCCCACATGCAGCAGTTTGCCTGGAGAACAAATACGGAGTGCTAGCAATACAGGAGGAGGAGAGCATTGCATTGGTGGAAGAGGCCAGGCCAGAAATCCCCAAGGTGAAGAGGATCAAGACTACTGCTACAAAGAGGACGCGATGGGTGGTGGTGGTTGAAGACTCCCTTCTGCGAGGGATGGAGGGATCAATCTGCTGGCCTGACCTGTTGTCCTAGGAGGTCTGCTGCTTGCCTGCAGCCCAGATCTGAGATGGCACAGAAGGATTACCGAGACTCGTCTGGCCCTCTGACTACTACCCCATGCTGCTCACGTGGGCAGTGATACTGCCAGGGGTGACCCTGAGCAAATCAAGGGTGACTACAGGGCTCTGGGCACAAGGGTGAAGAGGACACGGCCACAGGTCATGTTCTCCTCAATCCTTCCGGTCAATGGGAAGAGCCCTGGCAGGACGAGATGCATCCTCCAAATCAATGCATGGCTGCGTAGGTGCTGTTGCCAGCTGGGATTTGGCTTCTTCAACCATGGGATGCTGTTTCAAGAAGAAGGCTTGCTAGGAAGAGATGGGAGCCACCTGACAAAGAGAGGGAAGAGTATCTTTGCAGACAGGCTTGTTAACTTAGTGAGGAGGGCTTTAAACTAGGTTCGCTGGGGGATGGTGAATAAAGCGCTAAGGTAAATGGAGAAGAGGGGGACATAGAGGAAGCAGAAGCAGGAAACAACATGGGAGGCCTCCTCATTCTTCCTGAGAAAGTAGGGTAATTGGCTAGTCACCTCGAGTGCCTGTACACAAATGCACGGAGCTTGGGAAACAAGCAGGAAGAATTGGAAGTCCTTGCATGGTCAAGTCACTATGACATGACTGGATTAACAGAGACTTGGTGGGAGCTCCCATGACTGGAGCACTGTCATGGATGGGTGCAAACTGTTCAGGAAGGACAGGCAGGGGAAAAGAGGAGGAGGAACTGCACTTTATGTAAAAGCTGTATGATTGCTCAGAGCTCCATTATGAAACTGGAAATAGGCCTGTTGAAAGTATGTGGGGTAAGGTTAGAGGGGAGAGCAATGAGGGTGATATCTTGGTGGGGATCTGCTATAGACCACCAGACCAGGAGGATGAGGTAGATGGGACAACTAGTGGAGGTTTCCAGATCACAGGCCCTGGTTCTCATGGGGGACTTCAATCACCCTGACATCTGCTGAGAGGGCCATAGAGCAGTACACAGGCAATCCAGGAAGTTTTTGGAGAGAGTTGAAGACAACTTCCTGGTGCAAGTGTTGGAGAGACCAACTAGGAGCAATGCTCTTCTTGACCTACTGCTCACAAACAGGGAAGAACTGGTGAGGGATGTAGAAGTACATGGGAAGTTGGGCAGCAGGGACCACAAGATGATTGAGTTCAGGATCCTGACAAATGGAAGAAAGGCGAGCAGCAGAGTATGGACCCTGGACTTCAGAAAAACAGATTTTGACTCCCTCAGGGAACTGATGGGCAGGATCCCCTGGGAGGCCAGTCTGAAGTGGAAAAGAGTCCAGGAGAGCTGGCTGCATTGTAAAGAAATCTTACTGAGGGCACAGGAACCAACCGTCCCAATGTGCAGGAAGAATAGCAAATGTGGCAAGTGATCAGCTTGGCTTAGCAGAGAGCTCTTCGGTGAGCTTAAACACCAAAAGGAAGCTTACAAGAAGTGGAAATTTGGACAAACAACTAGGGAGAAATATAAGACTATTGCTCAGGCAAGCAGGGATGAAGTCAGGAAGGCCAAAGTATAATTGGAGTTGCAGCTAGCAAGTGACATGAAGGGTAACAAGAAGGGTTATGTCAGGAACAGGGGAAAGTGTGGGTCCCTTACTGAATGGGGGAGGCAACCTATGAGGAAAAGGCTGAAGAACTCAATGCCTTTTTTACCTCTGTCTTCACAGGCATTGGTGACAAGTAGGGGGTGTACATGGGTGCACATGCACCGCCTGAGATTGGCCAGGCATCCCCTGGAAACCCAGCCATGAAACTGGAAGTGCCAGCAGAAGTGCACTTCTGGTTTCATCGCTGGCTCAACAATTGGCCGCTGGGAGACCACCCCTGTCGGCGATCTACTACCCCCCCAGACTTAGGAGGCACTAATCGCCCATGTTCATAGGCAAGGGCAACACCCAGGCACTAGGCGCACAGTTTGGGGAAGAGGTGAGCAGCCCTCAGTGGTGAAAGAACAGGTTAAGGACTATTTAGAAAAGCTGGACATGTGTAAATCCACGGGGCCGCATGCAATGCATCCAAGGGTGCCGAGGAAGTTGGCCGATGTGACTGCAGAGCCACGGCCATTATCTCTGAAAACTCATGGTGACTACGGGAGGTCCCAGATGATTGGAAAAGGGCAAATATAATGCCCATCTTTAAGAAGGGAAGGAGGATCCAGGGAACTACAGACCAGTCAGCCTCACCTCAGTCCTTGGAATAATCATGGAGCAGGTCCTCAAAGAATCCATTTCTAAACACTGGGAGAAGAAGGTGATTAGAAACAGCTAGCACGGATTCACCAAAGGCAAGTCATGCCTGACCAACCCGACTGCCTTCTATGATGAAATGACTGATTCTGTGGATGCAGGGAAAGCAGTGGATATAACATACCTTGACTTCAGAAGGCTTTGATACTGTCTTCCACAGCATTATTGCAAGAAAGCAGAGGAAGTATGGGTTGGATGAATGGACTGTAAGGTAGACAGAAAGCTGACTGGATTGTTGGTCTCAATGGGTAGTAATCAATGACTCAATATCTAGCTGGCAGTTGGTATCAAGTGGAGTGCCCCAGGGGTTGGTCCTGGGGCTGATTTTGTTCAATATCTTCATTAATGATCTGGAAGATGGGATGGATTTCACTCTCAGTGTAGTAGATACACTGGAGGGTAGGGCTAGGATTCAGAATGACCTAGACAAATTGGAGGATTGGGCCAAAAGAAAGCTCATGAGGTTCAACAAGGACAAGTGCAAAGTCCTGCACTTAGGATGGAAGTATCCCACGCACTGCACCAGCCTGGGGACTGACAGGCTAAGCAGTAGCTCTGCAGAAAAGGATTTGTGGGTTACAGTGGACAATAAGATGATATGAGTCAGCACTGTGCCCTGATTGCCAAGAAGGCTAACGGCATACTGGGCCGCATTAGTAGGAGCACTGCAGCAGATTGAGGGAAGTAATTATTCCCGTCTATTCTGTACTGGTGAGGCCACATCTGGAGTACCGTGTCCAGTTTTGGGCCTCCCATGATAGAAAGGATGCGGACAAGTTGGAGAGTTCAGCGGGGAGCAATGAAAATAGTTCAGGGACTGGGGCACATGACTTAGGAGAGGCTGAGGGAACTGGGTTTTTTTAGTGTGGACAAGAGAAGACTGAGGGGGGATTTGATAGCAGCCTTTAACTACGTGAAGGGTGGCTTCAAAGAGGACAGAGCTGGACTGTTCTCAGTGGTGGCAGATGACAGAACAAGGAGCAGTGGGCTCAAGTTGCAGCAAGGGAAGTTTAGGTTGCATATTAAGAAAAACTTCCTCACTAGGAGGCTGGTGAAGCATTGGAACAAGTTACCTAGAGAGGTGGTAGAATCTCCATCTTTGGAGGGTTTTAAGGCCCATCTTGACAAAGCTTTGGCTGGGGTGATCTAGTTGGGGATAGTCCTGCTTTCAGCAGGGGGTTGGACTAGATGACCCCTTGAGGTCCCTTCCAACCCTAACCTTCTATGATTCTATGAATACTAAAGAACTATACAACCAGAGTCTCAATTGGTGTAAACTGGTGCGACTCAGTTGTATATAGCTCTATGCTGAAGTCAATAGTTCAGAAACAGGAATGTTTCTTAACAAAGTCACTCACCATTAGTTTCATTCTGGTACCCAGTAACTTTACAGCTATGAAGATCTTTAGCTGATGCAAACTGTATAGCTTCACTGACTTCAATTCTCAGAACTAATGCTGCCTAAGAATGGGCAAAGTAATCTGTAGGTGTCTGCACATTACTGCTGTATTTTAACTTTAACAAAGGTAAACCAATTTGATCTTATAGTTGTGAAGTTCCTGATTACAAGACTAATAAATTATAGAAAAATGGGTTGTAAAATAGTTTGGTAAACATGTCTGGCAAAGCTCATATCCTTCAGACTTCTGAGCTGAGTTTTAGTCAGCAGGTTGTTTGTGCGAGTTTTTCTTAAGGTGCAAATAAGTGAGATCGGCCAAGCATCCAATCTCCAATTTTGTAAACATTCACTTGTAAAAACTGGACTTCGTCCAGTTCTGGGCTCCCTCTCAAAAAAGAAAGCACTGAATTCTAATTGATATATTACTATGCATCATGCTCAATGGTTTTAACAGCCGCCTTCGCTTCATTTTTAGAAGTCAATTAAAATAGAAGTGCGATTGATAAAAAAGAAGTCTTGCTAGATTAAGATGGATGGTAATATGCCTGGTTTTATGTGGATTATTAATGTTAAAACATACAAATACCTACAGACTGTTTTATGCACTTTTAAGAATCAGCAGGTCACTTAGGAGAAAGTTAGGAGTAATTCCAGAGTTGCCCACCTGGATAGCCTGGTGGCCCTGGCTCCAGAATTTCTAATTAGTTATGTTTCAGATCCTCCTCTCTGCTCCATTTTTGGGATGCAGCATCCTTAACATGCATCTAAAATATATTCTTACCACATCTAAAATATAACTGTTATAGCTTCTTTTAAGGCCTGTCAGTAATGGCTCAACTGTCTGTCCTCTGGGGGCAGCTTTAACAGATCTAAGGGGTCATATGCCCTGGTGCTGGCTGTTAATAGGGGCTAGGAATTGAGAACAATAGGAAATACAAGAGAGGAAGGAGCCTACTGTTTTTAAAACTCTGCCACTCTTTC
>NW_005842107.1:300782-308464 GCF_000455745.1 Alligator sinensis
TCCCCCTCCCCACGGTTGCCTGCATTGTAATTTATATCCTAGATCCCTTATGCTCATTTGCATTATTTGCTTCAATGTCCTGAATTACTTGGCCAATTTAAGCATGCCACAACTCATCTTCGAGAGACATCAGTCGACCTCATTTCTCCCCTTTATTCTTAAAACTCAGATTTGTGCTGACTAGTTTTTTTTTAATTGAGGCCTCCTGCAACTCCGTTCATCTCTGTTGAGAACCAGCCCAAGCCCCGGAGCCTTTTCATGCATATATTCTCAACGTTCAGCACCAGACTTTCTGCCCTACATTACAGGCTTTCCAAAGCACTCTTCCTCGATTTTATGGCTCGGGCTAGCACCCAGTGCCATTGCAAAGATGCTGAGGGTGGCACTGGGGTGTGTGCTCTGGATGGGTACTCTGCTTAATTGCTGGGCTTAGGTGCAGGTGGAATAGGAGCGAATGGATGCATGAGATTCTCAGCAGCAGTCCCTCGGGACGAGGTGTAGACATGCCCTAAGCGTTTCACTGCATCTTGTGCTTTATTTCACATGCAAGATCTTTATGAGGCAATTTGTATCTGAAGGATGAAGGGCATCCACTCACACGGCCTGTTTCATAACATCAGGAACTACATCCAGATAAACACCCCTTGATCAAGGGCATGGGCAGACCCATGTAGCACACCACCCCATCTCCTGATGGGTTGGTGTCCATCCCCTTTTAGCAAGGCATGGCTGAAGCCCCTTGCCAGTGGGATACCAGGGAGCTGGGAAGGGAGCTGGCGCACAAAAAGAGGGGTGGCATCTGCTCCCTTGCTGACACCGCTGCTGCTGTCCCCTGCTGCCGCAGAGCCACTCCTGCCCTGCGTCAGCAAGGGGCCGTGGGAAGCAGCTGCATGGGGGAGCTGGGCTCAGCTGGGGAACGTGGCAGTGACACACACATTCTTTGCAGCCCCTGTTCTCTGCCTTCCCGCTGCCCCCTCTCTGGTGTCCCCCACTGGCTGCTGGTAGAAAGAGCCTGTGTGCCACCATCGCTGTCCTCTGCCAACTATATGTGTGACAAGAGCAGATCTGGGGCTTCCCCTGAGCCCAGATCTGTTAGGGACAGTGGTGGCAGCAGGGGCGATGCCACACCTGCCTCCTCCCCACCAGATCCACTCCTGATCATGGGTTCATGATTTACTAGCAGGTATCTAGGACAGATGAGAATGTGCACATTCTGTATTCAAATTAAAGCAACAACCCAGAGATTAAACTGAATAAACTAAGCTAAGAAACTTAGCTGGGTAAGAATGATGTAGGACTGACAACCAAGAGGCACCACTGAAATATGTGATCAATAACCACCCATGCACTTTCCCGTTTAATTTTACATTATGACATAATCTCAGACAATACACATCCCTGAGGGCTTTTACTGCTGGCATATTATTTTTAAGGTTAAATATTCCTACTACTGAGATGTGCTTCAAGGAGTATTTATGTGGAAAAAGCAACGGATTCCTTAAAGTGCCCTTTTACAAGTTAACAGTTGCTTTGAGCTTTAGCTTTACTGTTAATTAAATGCGGTATGTTGACCATCTGTCATTGTAATCTGTGAGTTCTCCGGAAGGTAAATACAAACCACGGCTGCAATGTTAAACTGCTCTTTTGTTAGGACCAGACTGTGACCTGGCTAGTGTGCTCATGCAGGGGAGTGAGGGGGTGCACGGTGCATTGTGGGTAGCAGAAGGCAGCGGGGTAACATGCATAGTTCATGTAGGGAGAGGGGAGGGGTGGTGTCTTGGCTTTGACTTACTTTTCCTTCTCCAAATGTACCAGCCAAAGCTGTTGAGCTGTGCACTGGGGAAGTAACCTGTACCATGACAGGGCTAGGAAGGATTAGTTCTTCTCAGACAATAAGTGAAGTCAGAACTCAGTGGGCACATTTGTAATGGTGCTTGCTAGATTCATTGCTCATTAAGTATGCCCCGCCAATCCTCTCTGGCTCTGCACATGCCAAACCTGGAAATGCCGCGGCAAAGCTGCCCTGGAGTTTCTCCCAATTACTCTCTCTGGCGTTATTAAAAGCAGTAGCATAAGTGAGGGGCTCCCACGTGTCACCATCTCACTTCTGGTTGTGGCATGTGCGGAGTGGGAGGGGTATGCCTGAGAGCCGCATTCCCAAGACTGCTGCGGGAACAGTACCGCCGTACCCAGAGTCATAAGCTGGTTCCAGGTTGGCTTCTGCAGCACAGCATCTATGAATTGCTCCTTGCTTAAAACATCTTCCAAAGCCACGATTACATCCGTAGTTAGAAAATAAAAGTATGAAGAAAAGGGTTTAAAGGTCAAGTTTCCCTATGAAGATCAAACGACAAAAGATCAGAATCCATGAGAAGTTTGGAGTTGAAATCTCCGGCCCGGGCCCAGCCCCAAACAAATCTTCCATTGTGGATTTTACAAAGCTGAGAAATTTAACACGATTTTAGTTCCCTTGCTTTAAAACTATGATGCACTTTAGACAAGGAAAAAGTCTTACCCGTAGCCTCCTCTCAAATGTGGAGATGTTGCCTTTGGTTTGCTCCTTCCTTTGCCTCCATTCAATCAGGTTTGAGTTATGCTCTCCAGGTAGTGAAATATTGCACTTTCCTAAAGTGGGGTTGACAACTCCCGCCAGAATGTGGGGCTCTGTGTTCAGAGTGATTTCCATTCCGCTGGCAAAGGTGACCCTCAGTGAACCATCCGGGCTGACCCGATAGATGCTCTGTGTGTTTTCTGTCAAAAAAACCATCCCAAAAAAACAAACAAAAAAAAAACCACCCAAGAAAATGGGGGAAGTTGCACTTTTCAGCTTGATGAAACAAATGTTAGATGTGAAAGGGTCATGTTTTCCCAGAGTTTACAGCCAGTTTAATATCTGCCAACTTCTATGTACTTTTGTGACCTGGAACCTACAGGCTTGCAGACATATAAACAGATTTTCATTACACTTGGCTTTATTAGCGGAGGCTTCCTCCAACCTCAGCAAAGTTCTTTCAGAATGCAAGTCTTTAATAGTCTGAGGGTTTTAGTCTATTGGGATGAATATGCTATTAATATAAAACCCTCTCAACATGCTTAAAATAATTGTACTGAGAATTGAAGTCACATAGGACAGCTGTTTTTTCCAATGTCTAGGGTACAGTCCTCTCCCCCATGCTGCCCTCTGAAAAGCGGTGGGAGCAGGCCCTGTGGGAATCTGTCTTTTCCAAGGATCCCCCCTCACCAGACTTGTGGTAGCAGACGTGCCACAGACATGGTTGGGGAGCAGGAGGCGTGTTTCAATGGTGAGGGCACAACGTGCAGTGCTGCAGCCCACAGGGTGATCTATGGGGACTGTCATGACTTGGAGGAAGCTCCATTGCTGTCTGCAGCTGTAGCAAGGTATACCTAAGCTGATATGAAGCAGGGCAAATTAACTTGTCTGGAGCTGCACACTAAACTGCTTCCAGGGCATGAGTAAACTTGATTAAATTGAACTTGGGTATCTTTACACTGCACTGCATTCTGCAATGTGGCTATATGAGGGGGGAGGTGGGGGGCAAGGCTGGGAGCGGCCACAATTGGAAGGACACAAAGGGTCAAGCCCTTTTAGCCTCATGCCCACCTGCCGGACTGGGCTGCACCTCTGAGACAAAGCACAGAACCTCACCCCTCATATGCAGCTGTATATAGGAGCCTGCCAACTAAGCACTTTAAAAAAAGGATCATAATCACGTGTTCATCAAAAAGCAGTCACTCCAGCTCTCGAAGAGTGAATTTGTGGACGTGAATTTCTTGTGGCAATATGGGAGAAAAAGGTGACTTTTTAAATTCAAAATATGTTGGATTCTTGAAATACGTAAGAGCTGTTTAGGTTATAGTCTATAAGAGTGCCACGAAGATGAAACGAGCAAATTGCACGACAAATTTTTTACACACACATATACATATGTACGTACGTACATGTGTGTGCGCGCATGTGTGCATGTATCGAACATGTTCTAGATTATTTATATACTGCCTGGAGCATGCTAGGTGAAAGAGAATTAGGCACAGTCTCTTCCATGATGAGTGTACAATTGAAGGACAAAGATTTATAAAAAAAGTTAAAATGATGAGGGCACAGATCATGCAGACAGAGGATACTAATAATACCAAAGTAAAATATAAAAGCAACAAAACTATCTTTTCCACATATACAATGGCTCCTCTCTCCGGGGTCCAATGACTTCACAAGCCGGGCTGAGGTAACATTAGCTTTGTGAAGTAAGTGGATTGCCCCATTTTATAGATTAAGAAACTGAGGTGCAGAAAAGGTAGCTGATTTGTTCAAGGTCCAAGTCTGTCTAAAAAGGGCTGGAAGCAGAAGAGCGCTTCAGCAACCTTTTCCTGGTGTCTTCGCATCCTACCTCCCCCCAAACTCTCAGGTACCCCAAAAATAAATACAAAAGAGAAAAGATTAAATTCAAATCAGTGAATTAAATTATTGAGGAGGAACATTTGTTAATGGATTGGAGAAGCAGGCATATTTCAGCAAAGCAGCGATTCCTAATTCATAGGCATGATATAATTATAGTTTCCAGGGAAACACTATAGTACCTATGGGGGGGCTAGTGATACATCTGAAATATATAACACAGCGCAGGTGTTCATCAACTGCTGTGGGTCATGTTTTGTTGTCATTCCTCTAAATAAGTACTGCCTTTAGAAACGGGTGCTGCCAGGACTGAATTCACACTGTCAGCCACATAAGGCAATTCAATGCTAAAACGTCAATAGAACAAGTTGTTTTTCTAGGTGGTATTTCTCCGAATGTCCAAATGAAATGCAGC
This sequence comes from Alligator sinensis, assembly GCF_000455745.1. Taxonomy (NCBI): domain Eukaryota; kingdom Metazoa; phylum Chordata; order Crocodylia; family Alligatoridae; genus Alligator; species Alligator sinensis. The sequence continues at coordinate 305,612 of NW_005842107.1, forward strand.
ATCAACAATCCTAATTACTGTACTTTGGTCCCAAGGTGGTAAGTGATACATTAAGTCTTGGGGTAGCAGAGCTTTCAAAACTCAGAATCTATCCATATGACCTTGAATATGCTCTTAATTGGAAGAGTACTCATCAACAGTCTAGTTCTAATAGCTATTTTGGTAATATTAGAAAGCAAGAAGTAGCAACTTGTATTGAAATAGAAGAGGGGGCCCAACTGTACATATTTGGGTGACAATTTTTTGGCTAGAAATGCAGCAAGGCTCTACAACTTGATTATTTAATAATTTTGGGGACAAAGATGTGCTTCCATTACCTTGTTTTAAAGTGTATATGGTGGAAGTAGCAGAGAAATTTGTAGCCGTGATCACATTTTCCCTGTTTGAAGTGTCGAGCTCTACTCTGGTCAGTTTTTCGACGTCACTGTGGAAACTGCTGACCTCGCCAGTTGGAAAGGTTGCATTGGTCAAGTGACCTTCAGGGTCATATCTGAGAAAACAGATGATTGTAACAGTAAAGACCTGTAAAGGAGGGCAATAGGTTTCCTCATGCTCCTGAAAGCAAATATAGGAAAAGTTCAATAGACACTGGGTGGATTTACACATGATCTGAAGTAATAAACTCCAGGATATATTGCACTGGAGTTTATTGCTCCTGGGTGCCGGGTTTACACAAGCACCCGGGACTGCAGCATGTTGAGCTGGGTCGGAGCAGCCGTGGCTGGCAGGGGGTCATCCTGCCAGCCTGGGGCTGCTCCAACCTGGCTCAATGTGCTGCAGAGGGGCTGGCTGGAGCATAAGGGTGCTTCAGTGTGGGGCTAGCCAGCAGGCAGCCATGCATTGAAGCACCCTCATGCCCCAGCCAGCCCCATCTGCATCTACACGTGCATTGCTGTGCAGTAAATAAAGCCACCACAAGACAGTACTTGTATTTACAAGTACTAACCTATGGCAGAATGTATTAGTTTACTGCAGCATAATAGGGCCACACATGTAGACGCAGAAACTTTACTGGAGACCTAATTAGGTAGCTGTGCAGTAAACATGTTGTGTAGATGCGCCCACTGGGGAGTAAATATAAAAGTACAGAATACTGCATTTAATTAAATAAAATGTTGTATTTCTTAAATTCTTTATCTTTGCCTGAGGATGTATTTTTTTCAGTAGTTCTGGGTAAAATATCTTTGGCAAACTGTCACGTTAGTGTGACACCGTAGTATGACTCATTAGTACAAGTTGGAGTACACAGAGAATAGCCGGTGTTTAAATCTACTCTGATACGATACTTGGAGTTGCCACTAGAGGTCACGCTGCACCCAGATAACTGCACAGTAGCACAGAAAAGGCGTTTTCTTACATTTGAATAAAAATAAATCCTCATAGAGACTGAATTTCAAACATCATATTTTGTTGCGGAGGTTAAAAAACTTAATATGCATGATGAAATTAATAAATCCCACTGTCCTAACTGAATAGATAGGCTTTATCTCTGCAATACTTACATTGCCTGACTGGCATTCACCCATATGTCTACTTCCCGTAGGATTATTCAAATCAGCAAGAACTTCTCATCATGCATAGGGCAGCGGGGTCTGGACCTAGCCATTTTAGATAACCAAATATCATCAGTGCTGGGTAAATTATATTCTTTTTCATGGTTCTTTATGTGTATTTGAAACAGCCAGCATTATGATAAAATGAATAATACAGAGACCTGGAGCAACTTCTCAAATGGATTTTCACTTCTACAGATAAATTTGTACTTTTTCTTTTGGCTAAGGTGACCTTGAGGACAGTAGTAAAGCAAACTGAAGGGCAGCTTATAAGCTTGCCCAGTATCTCAGAGTCAAACCAGCCTCTCCTTTCACCTCTTTTGTGATGTTGTGGTTCTGATTAATATTACTATCAGCCAAAATAAATTCAAGAAAAATCATATTTAAAATAAAAAAAAATCACAACCCATCACAGTTTTCTGCTTTCACTACAGCAAGCTGTTAACAAATACTGAAGCAGGACGATGTGAGATTAAAACATTAAATAATAGTACCCTTTTAAAGCAAGTAGCACAATGCAGAAGACTGGCTAACATCTCTGCCAGAAATTATTATGTAGAATAACACCCTGTGACTGGCCTTGTTCCACATTCAGACCTTCTGCCCAATCCCGAGACCTTCAGTAATGTGAATACATCTTTACTCATCCGAATGGACTCACTAGTATTACAGGTCCACTTGTATGCCTTAGGGAAACTTGGTCTACTTGTTATTATTACTGTTTAGATTTCTATCCCGCCCCCTAAGATAGTGAAGGCTTGCAAGGCACAAGCATACACTTGTAGGTGCAAAGGAATAGTTAGATTATGCTATTTTAATATCCTTCTTCCCACATCCGCAAAATGCTGCGAGACTGGATCCTCAGCTGGTATGTCAACTGGCATAGCTCCATTGTCTTCAATGGAGCTATTCCAATTTATATCAGCTAATGATCTGGCCATGTCCTTTGTTTAAAGTGATGGCATTGTAGCGGTTGCACAAAAGCCTATATTAATCAAACAATGTTTATGTGGCACTAAAAGTATCTGTGCACAAAATGAGGGAAGAAGTTGTGGGGGGGAGGGTGTTTCCCCTCAAAAAGAAAGAGAAAAATAGAGCAGATGTTCTTTTCACACAGAAACACGTTTGAGACGTAACTACTGAACGACTTAGGGTATTTTTTGCCAAATTAATTCATCAAATGTTAAAGATGTTACAGTTCTCCCTCTCTGTTTCTCTTTCTACTGCACTCATATATGCCATGAGAACGTATTTTCATCCCAGCCCCCGTACTGGCTCGATGTAAATTGACTTGCTTCCA
>NW_005842107.1:308489-330573 GCF_000455745.1 Alligator sinensis
TGCTGTTTACGACACTACCAGATCACTACTGTTCATCATTAGGAAGCTCCACGAATGCTGTTCAATCATATTTCATTTACTGCTTGGTCAAACAGATGCGAGAAGCTAGACAGAGTATTCAGATTTCTTCCTTTTAGAAAGAATTAAATGATGGGTTTCCATTGGAGCATCATGGCTCCTTTATTGGCACTCGTTTGTGAATAAGATTTAGGATCTTATTTTTGCCATTCTTACTGACAAGATATATGATTCCCCATGCAGTTTAAAATGAGATGAGAGGAAAATGGGACAAAATGCTATGGGATGGCAGTATAGACGTGGTGCTGAATAATTCCATCAAGGCTAACGGCGAGATCGTGGAACCCCTACACTGATGTCGTCTTACTCGTGTAAGTAGTCCCATTGACTTCAGGGTCATTGCTTGTCTTTGCCAGTCTGAGTAAGGACTCCACAATCTAGGCATATGGTGCTCCTTTTCCATTTCCTTTGGGATAAAAAGGGCCAAACAAAACCCTTGGGGGCCAGTTTCTGCCACTTGTGGAGAGGGGTCACGGCCTTTGAATCCTGGCATATCTTGCACAGCAACGTGCTACTCATGCCAAAGGCAACAACATCAGGATCTATTTCTTGATGTGAATCTAACCTGGGGGTTCTGTTATGAAACCTGTCATCACATTGATAAGGTGAGTCATGAAAACAGTCACACTGATCACAGAAAGAATTGCTCACCCACACGTGAGATGCAGAACCAGATCTACACATTCAAAGCCAATTTTCATCGCTACATGTTACATACAGTGAAGGGGGAATGCAATCTCCAGCAAAAAGATGGCTATTGCATCATTCAGAGGGAGTCTTTTCTTGCACATGTTCCCTTACCCTTCTTTTTAGCTGGGGCCCTAAACAATTTCCCCTGCCTCCCTTGTATGGCTTTAATGATACGAGATTAAAAAAAACAGATGACTGAAAATTGTACATTAGCTGTAATTTTATGCAAGAGCTCTTTCAGCACTTCCATTTCATCAGATTATAGTAGATGGGTGACAAGCACTTTTGTAGGTGGTTCTCCTCCCTCTTAATAATTTCCCTCTGTGAGCAAAACTGACAGATAGGTAGATGTTTCAAAGTGTTCATTATCGTTACTCATATTCCAATGTATGTGATACATGTTGTTAAACAAACTCATCCCAATTTCAGTTCGAGAGCGCCATGGCTGGAACGTTCAGCTCTGAATGCAAATCTAGCTTAAAAAGAAAATAGGATTCCAAGCAATTGCATTCGCACATTATTCATATGTTAATTATTCTGGCCCTGATGCTATATTTATGTAGGATTCAGCAGCAACTCAAATTCATGTGACTCTTTCATACACTCTAATTTTTTCCAAGTGAAAGTCAGATGTAGACTCAGGATGCTTGGGATGTGACTTTCATCCCAATCTGCTTGGAAAATACAGCTTGGTTACAAAATGAGCAGGGAGCATCGTCTCTGTGATCCACTCAGGGCAAAAGGTAAGGACCCTCTCTTGAAAACTGTTATTACCAAGCACAGTGCTAATTATTGCGAGTTGTCCTGCTGACCGCAACTGCATGTGTCACATTTCATTTCTGATTTATTCAGGTATGAGTAATACTTGGAAAAAGGATGTAAAATAGCTGACCCAAAATAAATATTTATGGGAATATTTCATAAATTAATTAATTTTGGCATGGTGCGAAATATAGAGTCATTAAATTCTAATGACTGATCCAAGAGAACAAACTAGAATGAAAGGATAACACGTAGAGATACTATGACACCCACTTCTCCAGCTTTTACCAAAGTGCAACCATTTTTTAGGGCTGTACGGTCTTAAAAAAGGAAGTGACAAGTAGTACCAGCATGCCAACTCCTGGCATTTGGCAGAAGTGGAGGATCGTCAGTGTAATACAAAGCATGAGTGATGACAGAGAGCTGCACAGCCTGGAGTTGAAACAGTGAGAGTGTGAAGAAATGTTTAATTTAGCAAAACTTGTTTAGGTTAGTCATACACATCATATTAATTTGGGGCACCCTTTGCTTTTCGAATAGTGTGTCCTCAGACAGTGCTATATCCCTTCAAGGTACAGAGGTCTCTGAGTCTGCATGACATACAATGTGGAAGACACTTGGGAGAAGGCCGAGTTCCCTATAATGAATGTTACTATAAAGCTGGTGTCATGCTTGAACAAACAACTCGCCAGAGGACAAGAGACTCGAGCAATAATTTTGTGAAATAATTTTGAACGGAATGTCCTGTATAAATTTAAATGGGCCCGAGTAAATATACGTGAATGAAATCAACTGTGAGAGATGACTGAAAGTCATCTGCTCTGCAGTTCTCAGCTACTCCAGTGTAAAGCAAACCCTTGTAATGGATGGCACTAATTAGTTTTGGAAGAGACAGACCTGACTAGGGCCTGTATTCCCTGTGGCACTGTGACCTGGAGCTGTTATGACATTTGTTTGAAATAGTAATGGACCAGTAGCTTAGACCCCGATGCTGTAGTTCTGCTGTAATGACTGAAATGGGCCAAGCCCGTACTGTATGAATTGTTACAAGAGCCAAAAATCAGATATAATACCCATAGCTGCTGAACGCTCAGTTCAAATAGTCATGAAATACATATGAGCTGGAGCTACATTGGAGGCTCTTACAGTAGGGAACAATGTTGTCAGATCACTGTCAAAAAGCACCAGGAACAGAGTACATGCGCTGATCTAATGCAGGGGCTTTACTTTGGTGTATGTGATGGTTGAAATTTCTATCAGTGAAATTCCTGAGAATGACAGCTGAGCTTGGAAGGGGCACGTCTGATTTTGTTGTCCAGCACGCTGTCAACACCAGACACATCTCCATTTTAGAGTGCTTCTATCAACCCTATTAGTTTAATCAGTCTGTGCCAGAATTGGAGAAGTCAGGATGGGAAAAGGTCTCCTTGGGCATCCACTCCCCGCCATGCACTAAGCAGCAATTTTCTCTGCATTAACCCCACTCGGCTTTTATAAAATATATTTCTGAATCTCCTTAATTACGGTGACTCAATCACCTCCCGAGGCACTTTCTGCTATTACCTGGTTCTCCTCAGTGTGTTTTCTGATATCTCTAACGTGGTTATTTCCAATGCACATTTTAGACCATACCTCAGCTTTTTAGCCCCTTTCATTATTAGAAAGTACCCTTCCTCCCTTCTTGTACCACCTCTGAAGTATTAATGAAATGCTACCTACATGTCTTCCATCTACCCTCAAACTGGGATGGCTAACAATAAGCAGTCTTGATGCTTAATACATCCCTAGAACCAAACGTGAACTATTTCTTACCCACAACCTCCGTCTGACATCTGAATATTTGATAACTCCTTGCCTGACATCATCAGCCATCTTTTCTAGCTCTTAGGAAGTCTTGTCAGGTTTATAGAAAGTTTCTGCTGCTTTGCTTGGTCCTCCGGCCTTTCCACATTCCCTTGCTAGTTATTATATATCTTATTTTCCTATTGTTAGCAACTTTACATCTTCCATATATTCACACCTTTCTGCTTTTTGAGATCCCCAACTTAATGTCCGTTTGCAAGCTTCCCTTCCTGAGTCCAGGGTGCTGCTAACTCTATTTCTCCCTCCTTATCTTCCACCCCAAGGCAGATTCCTATGCACCACTCAACTCCTTCCACCTGCTAAGCCACCTTTTGTTGACACTCCCTCAGTTGTAAAGGAGTCCCACAGGCACCTTCTCCACCACCCTAATTAGCGCAGTAAGTGCAGTGCAAATAATTACAAAAATGACACTCTCCAAAGTTATTTTATGGCCCCCTATCCTAGCTCACTCTCTCTCTTTCTGCAGCTGCTATCCATGACAAGCTATAAACATATCTTATATGTAACAGCAATTCCAAATAACAAAGTACAAATGAAGTATAATTTCAAGTACTTTTTGCTTCACTTAATGTACACTAAGTATAGTGCTTTTTCATATGGTAGGCATTGGCACTTTAGACATAATACGGCTGTTTTGTACAAAGCTTATGCAGCAGCTCAACTTGTCTCCCATCACGTGGAGTTATTAGCAGCATGGCTTTCAAAATTACTAGATCTGACTCAAAAAAAAAAAAAAAAAGAAAAAAGGCATAATTTTCATTCTAAATTATGTTTTTTTACGTCAGAAGTTTTAAGTCATGGACTTACTCATACACAGTTGTCCACCCGTTTTCATCACTCTTGGTTGCTAGAAGACCTGTGTTGCCAGGGTATGTCATCAGAGCCAAGTTATAGCCTTGAGCATAGACTCTCTTCAGGACACCATTGCTGCTTATTGTTAGCCAGTATACCTGGCCTCCGGGCACCACCAGCCACAGAGGCAACCCACTTGCATCTCTGCGGATATGAACTGAATTCCCATTGCTGCTAGTGATTGTGCCAATATCCCCTTCCCCATTGTATGTGAAATTGTAAATATAGTCCCTTGTTATCAGATTCAGTGTGTGGAGATGGGTCCCATTGGTGGTGAACTGATACAGTTCTTGGTCTGCTGGGGATGCAATCTCATAAATATTCATGTCACTGAGATGAGCCTTGTTTCGACTGACTGCACGGATGCGAACGTTGCCAAGGTCTGCTATGTACAGTGTGTCATCAGGAGAGACTGCTAGAGAAGAAGGTGCTTTCAGCTTTGCATCTTTGGCATATCCACCATCCCCTGGAAGAAGCGATATCATTATTTTAATAATTTGTAATCTACATATTTAACCTATCGCCGCATGAGAAGCTGAACTCCGCCTCCCTTCCAAATCATTTACAAGAGACAGTGAAACAAAATCTTTTTTTCCAATGAATTTAAAACCCATTATTTAAAATGGTGTAATTCTGAATCAGTATCACTGAAGATTAACAATGAGATACAATTATCTCAGTTACACCAATTTTGCTAAATCCAAAACCCTGCTGCTGGGAAAACTATAACGCTGCAAGATGGGAAAGCACAAAACAATGACAGCTGAAGACTCACTCCTTGCTTCTCTCCCCCAGACTATAGTCAAAGCACAGTATTTCCATAAATAAAACATTCATTCAGAAAATAAAAACCAGTAATTGGGACAAAATAGCAAAGTGAAGATTAGGGTATAATTAAAAAAGCCCAATGACCTGCTGGTAAAATGTTAGTGTGGTATAAATGAGACGTACTGACAAAACCATTATGGCTTATATGGTCCATACAGGTCGGGGAAGGGTGTATTTTAGTGGTCTGGACCTTCATTTAACTGTAAAGTGAACCTCTGTGCATAAGCAGAAGCTTCTGCAATTGGTTGGGAAGAGAATCCACTCCTGACCCGCAGGGAAAGGGGGATGCTGTTTGCATTGCTGCTGTCTTTTGAGACTGCCACTGGGCAAGACAGCTTTGAATTATGGCACCACAAAACCCTTTGGAAATGCACTGAATTAGCCCTGCTCTTTGCCAAGCTGGCCGTGCTGTCTTTGCCGTTAGCATTGGCAGTATCAGGTCTGCACTGCACTGCCCTGACCTTCCTTTGAGGCAGACTTTTCAGCTGTGGGGATCACTGCACAGTAAAGAGTATTGGCAGAGTCTCCATTCTTACCCCTTTGCTAGCTGAATAAGGTCACAGAGCCAACGTCGGCTATGTCGCTCATCCCTGATTGAAGCTGATGTTCCTTGGAGGCGCACATGATGTTTGATTACCGTTACAATGTGACGTGGCCAAAAAAAAGCCTAACCTTTGCAATGCCATCTGACAAAGAGTGTTTTTTGGGTCATTAAAGATCCTCTGGTTCCAAGAAAAAATCCTAATCCCAGCCTCCTGGCCAAATCCCAAACAATTCCTTCCACGGTGTCAGGATTAGATAACTCTTTATTTCCTTATCTAAAATTTTGAGCTGGAGTTCTGTGTACTGTTCAGTGGCTCCCACATTGCCTGACAAAGCTTATGGCATCCATGATGGGTGAAGCGGTCTATATGGATTCCGAGCTAAACTATTACATGCCCCTATGTGATGAACTTTCCCTCCTCCCCGCAAATTTATGGAGGAAGCAGGTAATAAGTTGGCTCCCAGCACCACGGCGTGCAAGAGAGGGAGCCTCTAGGGGTGTTGGCTGGTATAGGGTGCGACGGCTCCATCCCTTCAAAGGTGTGGGAAGGGCCACGTTTTGAACATCACTTACTGCACGAGCCGTGCATCTCTCACCCTCCCTCCTCCTCAAGAGTGTGGCTAGGGTTTTGAGGCAGCACAGCTTAGTGTTTTGCATCAGGCGTGAAGCGCTTGGGGACATTCCTTGGTGAATAGCGCTATCTGAAGTGCAAGTCGTTAGCACTGAAATGTACGGTCCAAGGCTTTATGGATGCTGGCAACATGTGAATGTGGGCAGGCAAAACTAATATGTAAAGGTGGGCTCAGGGCTAATTTAGATCTGTGAGTAATGATCTGTTTGAAAACAGGGCCGGCAAAGCCCACTTTAGGTTCCTTAGTCCCCATTGTGGAAACAGGCATGCCGCCCCCCCAAATTAAATTAATTTAAAAGGATTTGCTAACATGGTACAGATTTTTTTTCAACTCCTCAAAGAAACAGAACCATTTCACAGGTTTTTCCCCCCTTGAAGGTATTTTAACTACTACCAACCCAAGAACTTGTAACACAACAGAGAAGAGAAATGGTTAGCCTCTCTTTACCTGAGAAACAATCGCAATTCGGGTCAATCTTGCAGTCGCAATCTGATGGGGCTCCAGCAATGATAGAAATCTCACCATTGGTTGTAACCTGCTGTATGCGGTTTATCTTTCTCTCATCCGTCTCTGCAATGTACAGTATCCCACTGTGAGATACTGCAATGGCTCTGGCTGATTCCAGGGTCGAATGGATCGCCACCTTGCTGACCAGGAAATGATCTATGCCTGGTACTTGACAGTGAATAGGGCGACCTGCAATAATTCGCACACGCCTATTCTCGGAGATCTGCAGCACAATGTTGTTGTCCAGAACATAGAGTGAATTGTCTACAGGGTTGACTGTGAGGTCTGTTGGCCACTCTAACCGGACCTGCAAAAAAGAGAAAACAAAAAGCTAGATTTGAGTAGGTAGCTTTTCCCCTTCAATTCTATTGTCCCACGCCCACTTATAAGCTATTTGGGCATTTTAGTGGATACAGATCTCTGTGATGTTCCATTATAATCTTTGATTGAGTCTGTCTGGCTGTGAAAAAGTTTTTAGCAAAACATTTTTCAAGGATTCGGGTCATTCTTAATATGAATGAGAAAGAAAAGCTGATTTCTACAGTAATTTAGCATCCCCTGAATGCTATTTGCACAAGTCCATTAAGATGGGAACATTATTATACATATGCATTCATGCAAATAAAAACACACAATACATGTCATGCAACATCAGCCAGAAAAATTTCCAAGTTTGATGTTATTGTTTCAAGGCTGCAGACAGCACTGGCAGAGTGAAAAATACGAAAGGGCTGTCAGCGTGCTAACACTTTAATTGACTGTTAGTAGAAAAGGAAAACCCACATAACACAGAAATATGATATTCTTTCAAAGTTTATTTAGTAAGGTAGGAATACAACTCATCTACCATCTGAGATACCAGGTAGTTGATCCTTTGTAATTCAATACAGCATCTAATTAGCCATAGTTACTTGTAACGACTGTATTTGTTCTACAAATACCAGTCAATGGTGGAGTAAGTAATTCCTACACATGGGAGCTTAAATCTGGCCCATGTTATGTGGGTGGGTGTAGGATAGGGCCAAAGAAGTCTTTTCCTTCTTTGCTGCAACACAGCAAAATTTCCAGCTCCCTGCTCCAAGAAGAGCTAACATCATTCCCATAACGCCAGGAACATGACCTGTGGTTAGTCCCATTCTGGTCCATGTAGCTCATACGCTATGTTCAGACGATGTATTAATGGGACCACAGGCTGTTCCCAGTCAAAATGCAACACCCAGAGACTACTGTCTAGCTTCCCAAGGATCTCGACCTATTCATCAGGAGTTTAGTTGTCCTTTTCTCCATCCAGGGCTGGTCGAGGGAAGACTTGGACCCTAGGATGCGTATGGAAGTCTCAACCAGCACTCAGGCCATGAGGGACGCCTTGCTTGGCTCCGTTTCTGAGAAGATGAGTGTGTGAATCTCAAAGGGATTTTCCAAACTGAATTATTTCAGAGAGGCAGCAAAAAAACACAACAAAACTAAAGGGTAACATTTTCCACACCATTGCCACAAGTGCTTTTGGTTCTACTCTTTATTTTGCTGCTATTGTGGTTCATTGTTCCAGTGCACTAATTAAAATCTCTACAAATTCAGAGGCTGCAGCTGCTAATATAAGAATCAGCATTAACGGATAACATATGGTGGAGAGTGTGGCTATCCCAGGGTATCTGCCTGCCTGGGGTCAGCGCAGGCACCAGGCGGAAAGCCAAGTCTGCTCACTGACTTGAGATTCAATATTTTCTGAATAATCTCATTTTGGGAAGTATGTTGCTGGTTTGATAATTGATGTTGTAATAAAGTGAGGGCAACGTGGCTAATATGTCTCACCCTGCGTGGTTATCCTGGGTAAACATACAATTAAGTAAAGCTCACCGAAAGATCAGATTACTCCTTTTACCCAGTCCATTTTGCTAGACAGCATAATAACCGGCATTAAGACTGATGTTGCTGGGTTCAAGATCTCCACTGCAGCAGGTGGCAGAGTCATCACAAATGATGATAAATGTGGTGAAACAGTTGGAAAGAGATTCCCGTCATAGAGGTGCTGATCTCATCCTCCCTCCCCTTTTGTGATGTCCTGTATGCTACTGGATGAGTAAGGGCTGGATTTAAACATAACTTCAAGCCTCAGTCTGGTTTGCTCTTTTCAACTCATGGATCATTGTGAACCCGAACAAATCTTTGTAGGAATGGAATATAATGTCTAAAAAAATATGCTTGACCAGTCTGATAAAAATATGCTTGCAATGTAGGGCTTTGCTGCATTAATAAAAGCAAAGAAGGTTCCATTTTCACAGGAAAGCGCCACCCCACTTCCTGGCTCCTTCCTCGCGGTTCCCTTTGGTACACACATGATTTTTGTTAGCTCTTACCTAGGATGCTGATGATAGAAATTGGGAGCTGTAACTGCCCAATTGGACCACAGCAATCTTGTTTGCGAGGGGAACAAGACTTCACCATAGCACATGTGAGGGTAGATAACTGTGTGGACACCTTAATCAAGCCATGCTACCTTTGCTTGGTAGTTGATTTGAGTTCCTCCCTCTGCAATGAAATATCTGGTGATTCTGAAGATTCATCTGCAGCAACACAGCCGAGCCACCTTTAAATGACCTAGCATGGGTATGGCTAGCAGTGCATCCATAGGTGCAGGTTGCTCAGTATGGGCCAGCTGTCCAAATACTCACTCAGCTTCTCAGATGGGTTTTGCAGCCCTCACTGATCTTCTTGCTACACTGTGAGCTGGCTTGTTTAAAGATAGCTGGAGGCAGATACCCTAGGAGTCACAGAAGAATTACACAAGCATAACCGAGAGCAGAATTTGGGCAAATAAGCTGACAACAACTACACTTTGATCAGGAGAAATCAAATAGGTCTAAGCAAACACTGAACTCTATTTATATTTGTTCGATTCACTGGTACCTTGAAAAGGCACCGGTTCTTCTGTCTGTCTGTATTCTTTTCCATCAAACCAAGCTGCCCTCCGGCACTTCTCTGTGCTTCATTCAAACATGATAAACAAACTACAGACAACTCCAATTCCCATTTGATATGACTGTGTCTCGTATCTACCATAAAGGCTCTTCATTTAGGGTTAGGGTATTAGGCACCATATTATGCGTCTTAATCTTAAACGGTACTTCAGAACCCTATATATAAAATAGCGCTTCCCCCTTTTAGGTATGCTTTTCTTCCTACTTAAACCTCTGATGACTGCAAATGGTATTTTTATTGTCTGAAGGGCCACTGCCCTTTCAATGTGAATAACTAATGTGGCATTGCAGACTAGCCTGAAATGATTAGGGAAGGCTGGTCACTCAGATGGGATCCAGTCATACATTACATGCATCTAAATTGTTAGTTGACAATCAACTTCATTGGGGAGGAGACGGGGACTAATAATCATGTAAGAGAAATGAGACTGTCAACATCGCCAGCAGTGATGTTTTTTTGCAGATTGGTATTAATATGAAGTTTTCTTGGGATTCTGCATTAGAAAGTTAACTTGTATTGTCAGAATCAAAGCCGTGGTTGCTATTTGAGTTAGGATCAAGGCCTTGCTTGAAAAGTGCAACATTGGCTGCTTACAGATGCTTACCCCCAAAAACAGCACTTTATTTAAACGTGGTGTGCTCCTGTGCTGACTGCAGCGCATGCCCAGAAGAGGCATTGTGTTAGTTTGACCCAGCTTGCCCAATGCCTGTATAGATTAGGTACTCCAGCAGGGCTTTTTGGAGCTTTTATCTAAAAGCTGATTGAAGCCTGGTCAAATTAACTCATAGTTTCATAGTTGTTAGGGGCTGGAAGGGACCTTACAGATCATCGGGTCCAGTCCCAATGCATGTGGGCAGGAAAGACTGCTGGGTTCAAATGATTTGAGCAAAACGGGTGTCAAGATGTTTTTTGAAGATTGCCAGGGTGGATGACTGTATCACTTCTGGGGGGAGCCTATTCCAAACCCTCAGCACTCGGCTTGTAAAGAAGTTTTTCCTTATGTCCAGTCTGAAGTGATCTTCAGTCAGTTTGTGCCCATTATTTCTTGTCCTCCCCTGAGGGGCCTTGGTGAATAGCTGTTCCTCCAAACCCTGATGTATGACCCTGATATACTTCTGGGCTGCAACCAAGTCCCCACTGAGTCTTCTCTTCTCCAGGCTCAGCAATCCCAAGTCCCTCAGCCTCTTTTCATACGTCTTGGTCTCCAGGCCTCTCTAATCATGTGTGTGGCCCTCCTCTGGACTCTCTCGAGCTTCTCCACATCCTTCTTCAAACGCAGTGCCTAGAAGTAGATGCAGCACTCCAGTTGCAGTCTCACCAAGGCCAGATAAAGTGGGAAGATAACATCCTTTGCCTTGCTCGAGATGCCTCGGCAGATGCATGCCAGTGTTTGGCTAGCTCTGCCAGCTACGGCATTGCAATGGGGGCTCATGTTCATTTTGTTGTCAGTTGTGACACCCAGTTCTCGATCAGTTGTGGTGCTGGCAAGCGACCTGCGACTGCCGAGCCTGTAAATGTGTTGTGGGTTATTTCTCCCCAGATGGAGCACTTTACATTTTTCTGTATTAAATGGCATCAGGTTGAGGTCTGCCCACTTCACGAGCCTGTCCAGGTTGGCTTGTATTGCCAACCTGAGGGATGCCAGTGGTCACCCTCCGCCATGACGACTCGGTTCCATCAATCAGTACCCTTTGGGTCCTACCATGGAGCCAGTTACTTATCCACTGGACCATGAAGTTTTTGAGGCTGGATTTTCCTAATTTGACCATGAGGACATCTTGAGAGATGAGGTCAAAGGCTTTTTTGAACTCTGAGCATATGACATCAACCTCATTTCCTCTATCCAGGTGGTGAGTAACCTGATCGTAGAAGGAAATGAGGTTGGTCTGGCATGACCTGCCCATGATGAAGCCATGTTGGCTACCCTTCTTCTAGAATACTGCCTTCAGTTAGCCTGTGTGTGATGGTTTCTTTGATGATTTTCTCCAGGATTTTACCTGGAATTGAGGTCAAACTGATTGGCCTGTAGTTCCCTGAGTCCTCCCTTCTCCCTTTCTTAAAGATAGGTACCACACTGACTTTTTTCCAGTCTTCTGGGAACCTCTCCCAAGCTCCACGAGTCTTCAGATAACTTTGCCATCGGTTGCCTCTTCTGGTAAAGCACATTTTTTTCCCATGTTTATCAGCAGCGATTATTAATTCTTACTTGCATGGATTTCCAAGTATGTATTTTTTTTTAGGTTGAAGGATTTAGAAAGACAATCACAGAAGCATACCTGCAACTCTCATTTTAGTTTAACCTTTTTTGTCTGAGATGGCTAATGTGATAGGTAGATACCTCCCGCTGAGTTCAGCGTCTCTTTCTTGTTAATTTTAATGGGTTCTTTATCTTTGAACCCTATGCTTTCTTTTCCCTTCTTGAAATAAGATAGCTATTACGAAAGAACAAGCATAAAAATTAAGTAATGAGCACAATTTGCTTGCGATACACAGAAAAACATGACAGTGCAGTGCATGCACTAATTTAATATCTACTGATATAAACTGCCCTGGGAAAAAACACAGCTTTATTTCTTTGATATGCCTTTTTGGATAAGACCTTCCACGCATTTTATGGCTAACACTTTTTCAGTTTTATTTGGCCTTTCACACACCCCATGCAACCACAGACCTTGCTTTTCATATTAGGGTCACTAATGACAGAGGTTTACTCTGGTGCAGAAGGCTGCGTTTTAAGGGTTTAAGTATTCAAGGATAGCTGGGTTTTGGTTGTAGCTGTGTTGGTCTAAGGACACAGGCAGGAAAACTTCTTGTAGTAGATGTGATATCTTTTATTAGACCAACTGAGTAGTTGGAAAAAAGTTCTTGGCAAGCTTTCGGGCGCAATCACGCCTTTTCAGGCCTGGGGAGTCTCTGCTGTTCTGAGACTCCAAGGAACGAGAGAAGCTAAAGTGTGACAGGATGTCAGTGAAAATGTAAATAGGTAGAAATTAGAAAGACAAAAGGTAAAGCAGAGAATCGAGGGGGAAGAAAGCAGGGGAGGGGGAAAAAAGGCCCAAGGGAGACACTACGGTGATAGTAATACAAGGTAGAAAAGAGGCTGTAAGTGAAAAAGGAAATAGTTGGAAATCAGGAAGACAGGAATGAGAGAAGCTAACCTGTCACGCTTTTAGCTTCTCTCTTTCCTGTCTTCCTGATTTCCAACCATTTCAAAAGATATCACATCTACTCAAAGAACCTCGCTTGCCAGTATTCAAGGATAGGCTTTCTGCACATTGGGGCAAATTGTATTCATCCGTGATTAAGACAAGCCACAGCAAAAATGGAAGGATGCATTTTTTTTGGTATTTTTTGCAATACATCTTTTGTATGTTTTGAGTCAGTTTCAGGTAGCAGGATGAAATTCCTATCAAAAACGTATTCTTCTGAAAGCACCAGGTAATGAATTGCTTCCTAGCTATACTGCCTTGAGTAGTTCAATTTATGCTAAATCAGTTTATTATTCTGTTCTAGGGTATGCATCCTCAGACTTGATCAGTCTCATTTTTCACTTCCTTCTATTCAAACAAATCTATAGCTGCTGTTTCCAGGGAATCCACGCTGTTTTTACTCCAGCCAACACCAATTTGGATGGCCTTGCTTATTAGTCTTTCCCCCCCACAAACTTTGCATGCCAGCTCCATTTTGTCTGTTGCATTTCACGAAAGAAAACATTTCAAGTAAGAACTCTCCCATGAAGTCTATTATTGGCCACTGTGTAGTTCACCAGGCTGAAAGCAGGACAGCCCTGCTTCCCTGAACTTTCTGCTGGATGCCTTGCTACATATATTTCTTTCCATTTTCCCAGAGTTGACACCTGCAGGTATTTTTCATCATTTACTGTCAGTTTCTCTCTCCTTCCAGGACCTTTCCTTTTGTCGACATTGACACTGCCAGTTTCTCTCAGCTGCTTAGGTTTTGCCTTTAATGGTACCTGCAGAAAAACATGTAGCTCATTTCTAGCCGACACTAGGAGAACTCTTCCTTGTGGTCAGAGTACATCCCTCCTTCATGCTTCATAAGAAGGCTTTGCTTTATGTGCCCCTGCCACTGCATGTTATATAATCCAGAATTATACAGCGCAGTCATAAGCAGCCTTTGCATTAAGAATGTAAGAAACACCGTTCTCTCCATGTCGGCCACGTCTCTGCACAAAACCCCAGTAAGTGGGGAATGAGAAGGGTTTGCAGAATGAAAACCCATCTGCCGCTGTCACTCCAGCCCCTAGGGTGGAATAGCAGCTGCCGCTCCTTTGCAGATCCTGCTCAGAGGTTTCTGGCCACTAGCTCCATAAAATCACAACTCCAGGAGTCTCCTTGTTATCCTACCCCATGTGGAGGTACTGGTGGTGCTTTAAGGCCAAAGAGTGCATACAAATACTGTTTGCAGATGACTGTTTCATTAAATGTGAACTGTAACGAACAGAAAAGACAAGCCTCTGTACCTAAACCATTCTTTGATATGGGATGAGTTTAGTTCCCTAGATCCCAAACGAAGACAGGAACTAATTAACCAGAAGATATAACTCAGTTTTCCTGCTTAATGCCAAGCAATTGGCAATTTTATTTTTTTATATTTGTGACAAAAGTCTCTTACAAGGAAAGGCACTTCATGTCAAGTCAACTCTGAGCAACTTGGGTAAGAGTATAACTACACCTATTTCCTCTAAGCCCTTAAATGTAATGTTTATAACTGCTGCCTTGAATTTCCTCTCTTTTAACTCCATCCTCAAATCTCATTTCCCTGTCACAAAAACTGCCCTCACTAACATTTTATCTCTTCACCAAAGCTCAGAGCCTCTTCGCTTCCCTTCACTACTCTTCCCTTTGGTATCACAGTCATTTCTCCCACCCCACTTTTCCCTTTCATGCTTTCCACTCCCTCTCCCCCTTCCCCTTCGGCAGTCTCTTCAGGATTTCTCCTCTTCCTTGCTTCCTCACTGGAAACAGTGTTTACCCCTTTCTTCTTGCTTTACACCCTTTCTTTTAGTGATCTTTGCTGCTCACCCAACTATATAGGGACCACAGGTGAAATCCTAAGTCTACTGCAATTCATGGCAATACTCCCATTGATTTCTATTGGGCCAAGATCTTACTCCACCTCTATTTAATAAAATTTTCAGAAACACCTAAAGCTCCTCTGTCTTTACAAATCAATGGGATTTAGATTTCTAAAGCACTTAGAGCCTTTTAAACATTGTACTTATAATTTGTACAGTATATGGTACCAGAAGTAATTTATCAAGGTATTTCTATTCTGCTCTTACACTTCTAAGAGGCTGATTCTTAGATTCTTCAAATAAGACAATTTTCAAAACAGAGGAAGAAGCTGACTCCAACTCACACATGTCCTATGTGCTGGAGAGAGAGATCTTTTTTGAACATTTACCATTTATTTCTAGTTGATTTTTTTTTTTTTTTTTTTTTTTTAACCATAAGGAGGTCCTGGGAGAACCAAAAGAAATGGAATTCCAGTAGATAAAAAATTACCTCTTTTGCTTCAGTTTTACTTTCATCACATAAGCTGCACAGCTAGGCAGCTCCTCTGGGAAGTGAGGAACTAGTGATGCTAAGGAAATGATTTAAAGATTTACAGGTCTGATTGTTTGTGTCATGAGCATTTTATCTTCCAACCATCATACTCTTTTAGCCTCAGTATACTGAGGGGGTAGGGACCAATTTTTTTCCACTCTGCAAAATATGGGCAGTACTTAGTGAGCTCCCCACATGGATGCCTGCAAAGAATGGGCAGGAGGCATTAAAATATGCAGACTCGGATGCCTCCTGCTTGGAAATTTCCACTCCTGGGAAGGAGGAAAAGACATCTTGGCATGAACGTTAACTCAAATACAACCAACCTGAAAAAAGCTCCAGCTAATAGAGAAAGCATGAGGCTGGGAGGGAGTTTTCCCCCGCTCCTGTAGCTACATTTTCATTGGAGACATTGGGTGTTGGCTGCAGCCAAGGCTGGAGGTTTTGATTGGGGTGTGCCAACGCTTCTTTAGGAACAAAAACGTGGAGGTTTCTGCCTAGAAGATCTGGCCTCTCTGCTCATGGTTAGACTGATCACCAGATTTGGGGTCAAGAAGGGATTTTATCTCCTAGTCAGACAGATATTGTCCGTGGGGGTTGCCTTCCTCTGTAGCAGGGGTCAAGGCCATCTTCCTGAGATCTCTCAAATATATTTTAACAAGATCTGCAGGACCAGGACACTGACTGCCATGGTTCCTCTGCTTTACCTGGGCAAATTAGGATGTTATGCTTGTGCTGGGCCTGGGGTGACTGTAGTTTAGCTAGAGGGTTAGAAAATGGATTTGTATAGGATGGTTTGGATAGGGAGGATACTGCCTCTGGCAGCAGGTTGGACTAGATAACTTCCAGAGGTCCCTTCCAGTCTTACTTCTCTGTGACTCTATGAACAAATACAAGTCACTGTGTGCACAAATATCATTCTAATGCTCCACTTGTAGCACTGATTCCCCACTGAATACAGGGTCAAACTCAAAAGCTCTGTCTTGATATTAATGCTTCCCATGGGCTTGACTCTCAGTTCCCAGGAGACTGCTCCTCTCTCTCTACGACTATGACCTTGCACAAAAGCTGTATTCCACACTGTGCCCCTGCACTGACCCCTCTTGCAGACTGAGCCTTCAGAGCAAAAGCTGGACTAATGGGCAACCCTGTACTGACTGCAACACCGGACAGAGCCTTCAAAGCAGGCACCGGATTAATGAAACTGTCTATCCCTGGATGAAACTGAGAAGTGCAGGAGGCAGAACTGTCTCCTCCGCTGATCAAGGCCGTAGAAGTCACCCCCGCGAGGGGTGCGAACGAACATGGACAGGAGAAAAACGCATTTCTGCTGCTTAGTTTTTCCATAAGAAAAACACCATTAAACAAACCCCAAAAGACATATCTCTTCTCAAACACAAGGAGGAAGGAAAAAAAGGGAGGCACTGAAAATGAATTTTGCTCAAAATTTACCATATTTGCATGCACAGATCACACTCCTGAATTTAATACACACCCTGGTTTTTATAGACAGATTGAAGAAAACAAACTCTTACCTTTCAGGATGGGTAAGTAATTAATTCAGCATGCTGGGTCTGGAGCTCAGTGCCAGGTCTGACTGCAGCCTGACCGCACACATCCACCTGATATGGTGTGCTGGGTCTGGCTATGGCCTGACCCTATGTAACCAGCCTGAGCCAGAGGGCAGGGCCATGTCATTCAAACTGCGACTCTCCAAGGCTTTAGAAATTTGGCAGTGGGGGAGTGGATTGTATTTCCTATTAAATTTCATAGGACATTTATAAGAAAGATTTTTTTTTAAAAGCCTAGTGAGATTGCCTGAAATAAGATGCTTCATCCCCAGCCTAAGTGGGCTATTTTTTGGTCACAGGAGGTGTGCCCAAATATAGACATATAGCATACTGTTCCCATTATAAACTGACTTTGCATATAGGTTGATCTCACATTTTCACATTCAAGTTTAAGAAAAACAGATTCTTCCTAGTAATGTTCTTAAACAGCTACTGCCCTTAAAAATACCACAGGTGAATCAAACAACCAAGGAAAGGATCCAAAGGGTTAAATGCCCTAAAAATGCTTAAATAAAAGCTGCACTAAAAAACATTTCTGACAGTCAGGACTGCAGGGGTGTGATTATAGGCTACCCCTTGTATAAACAGAGTTAGAATTGTATGGCTTTATTGGAAGGAAAAAGGTTCATATACATAATTAGACCAATTTAGTAATAATGTAAACCCAAGGAAAAAAATGCTAGATTAATGAGACTGCATGGAGAAGACTCAAACTTCTACAGGGGAAAAAGATCAGTCTTAGCAAGTGAATCTTGTAGATATGTTGGAATTTAGTTTTTGTATAAATATTTGGACAATAAATAGTTTGACCAAACAAAATCAATATATTCTAAGTAGCTGCCACCCGGTGCTGAAAGCCAACAAATATCGCTGTTTACACTCTAAATAGTCAATAAAAATAATTAAGCCTATTGTATCTTACAGCACAAATAAGATACTCTATTCTATGAAGAAACACTTGCAGGTGACATTAATAAGGGGATTTTAAGAAAACATACTGGTGAGTGCATAATACCAACCCAAAATGGTAGGTAGCCCCCTGGGTGTAAGTGTCCGACAAGTCAGGGAGTCTGTTATTTCAGCCAGGTGTGTTTCGATATCCATTAACAGTTTCAGTAACAAAGGCCAGATGTAACAGAGATACATATTGAATAATCAGGTTGTGAAGGATCATGTTTGACTAGATTATTTGGCCTGCAACTAGAGGGCAGTCCTGGACCTCCAGGACAAAGTGATGAAGTGCTTAGGCTCCTCCTTACAAGCCCCAAGGTGGTAATGGATGAGGTTTTAAAAATGTGAGTTAAAGTCAGGTTCTTAATCCCATAATCATCTGCCTGAATAAGTGGCCCTGCTTATCTAAGTATCTGAGCAGCTGGCAGTGTTCATTGACTTTGAAAGTCTTGGTCCAAAGACACATGCTAGAAAGTGTACTGTGAACTGAGAAGCCCTTCAGAACCAAAATATATTTATGAAAGCAGGTCACAGTCATCCTCATTACCTTCATTTATTAGTTGAACCCATGAAGTAAGGCACTGATCCTTTAAACACTTTGTTGTGTTAAATTTTATGGACTAGGTAAGTCTACATAGCAATGTGAAGGTGTAATTGTAGTACAGAGAGGCATATTTGTGTCAGTTTTCATCTCCCTACCTCATCTAGTTATTGCTCCTTTGGAGCTTGTCTTTATTTAGCATGGGGGGCTGGTGCCACCTTAGTCGGGGGGGGGCGGGGCATGTGCCCCCCCCAGTGACCAGTCAGCGACTGTGGGGGTTCCCCCTCACAGCCGAGCGTGCTGACCAGGAAGTGGTTGCAGCGCTCCTGGAAGTGGCCACGGTGCTATCCGGCGCTCCCACTCCCCCGCCTGCGCTTGCAGGGGGGGCACTGGTGCTCCCACCTGCCCTCCCTGTCCATCATCCAAGCGGGGCCTGTCAGGGGGTGCACCAGCACTCTCAGGGGGTGCACATACACCCCCGTGCACCCCCTACATGTCACCTCTGTTACTTAGGGCAGTAGAGAAAGGAAGTGGGATGCAGAAAGGCCAGAAATAAGGAACATGGAATTGTGGGATAGTTGCTGGGGAACTTCCTGTACTCAAGGCACAGGGAACTTCCAAATACGCTATAGGAAAGGGAGGGCTCAGGGATGAGTGGGGCAAATGGAAGGTCAGCCGAATGTCCAGGCTCAGGCTGGATTGCCATGAAGGGTCAATATAAGATAAGAGGATAGGTGGGTATGAACTTCAGGGTGTCCTTCTGGTTGACCTTATCGGTGCAGACATACCCATAAGCCGAACCATGCAGACACATGAAAAACAGAACACATTCAAAGTTATGTGCAGTTCTAAAAGAAATGCACACAGATGGAGAAAACTGGAGGGCTTAACATAGTTTTTGACTTTCTCCAGTTCTCAGTGGAGAGCCACATGCTGCTTCATTTCTCATCCTGATTTGGGGGGTTTGATTGAATGGTTATCGAACAATGCTCAGTTATGATTTTTTTTGCAACGTGACCTACATTGTTAACCATCTTAAATTAAAATTCTCCAAGGCGGTGTCTCATGTTGCATGG
Organism: Alligator sinensis; assembly: GCF_000455745.1. Lineage (NCBI taxonomy): Eukaryota > Metazoa > Chordata > Crocodylia > Alligatoridae > Alligator > Alligator sinensis. The sequence continues at coordinate 327,934 of NW_005842107.1, forward strand.
CATACCGGTCCCAAAGGAATCTATCAGCAGGAGATGAAGGCCCAGTTTGAAAAAGCAGCATGTCCTTCAGACGGGTTAGTTAATTTGTTTGTAAATGTGATAGTTTTTGTCAGAAGAACATATTGTACAAAATGGTGCTAGCTTTTGTTCTGTTTGCATCTCTGTGCCTTGAATTTTATGATGCGTGCCTAAAACCTTAACTTCCGGATGGAATTTTACAGCAAGGTATTGGCCAAATTTTGCCATGATGTTTATTTCTTCCTGTTGCATTGGATACCTTTCTTTTCTCTTCCTTTTCCTTTTCTTTTTTACTCCTCTTAATTTAGAAAGAGCAGGTTTCTTTTCCCTTTCCACTATTTTTAAACCCACATCTGTTTTATCACTTTCTATGCTGTAGCTGCACGCAGTGATCTCCTCTATGTGGCTGCTTTCACACCCTCTCTGTTAACTTTAACCAGGTCATGAGGGTAACTCAGGGCAGAACTTAGTAGAATACCTAATACAAAAATAAAAGCAACCCCTTTGTTTTAAACTCTCCTTAGTCTTACCTTGTTTTTAACTAGCTATGAGACCCAAGAACTACAAAGACAACAGGGGAAACAATACGCTGTAGAGTTCCCTCTTGCTGACAAGCTGCAAAGTCCTGGCCTTTGTAAGCTGTTAATATTACAGTATTGTTTTGACAGGATCTACAGAGCTTCAGATTCCCCTTGGCTCCTATAGCAATTTGCAGGCCATACCAGAAGTATCACTGCATTGGTTCTTAAAAACACCCGTGCTTCATCGATCGGTTGCTGTGTTGTTATATTTCCCTTTAAGTGGCTACGTCTAACCTTTACTTTATTGGCTTTCAAAAGCAGCACCTCAGCTGGCAACTACATAAATATTCACTGTGCTGATTAGAAAATTTAATGCCTGTTTCTCCTCTCCATTTATAGTAGATTTACTCCATTGATTTCAGTGAAGTTACTTCTGATTTACCCAGATCACCACGAATTGAAGTCTATGGCAAAACTCTCAGCCTAGCTAGGAATTTACCTCAAACGTACAGGCAGTCCTCGACTTACAACATTTCAAGTTACAACGTTTTGCACTTACAACATTGATAAATTGACACCTGGTTTCAACTTCCTGATGTCAGTTTCAATTTTACAACACTTGATCTGACACGACGCCATGCCAGCGAACAAGTCTGCTGCGTTGCCCATCTCCCCGGAGAACATCTGTCCAAACTTGCTTGGACGCTTTCTTTAAGAAAGCAGAAAAGACTCCAGAAAAACCTGCAGCCAAGACTCTTGAGAAGATTCCAGCCATGAACCTTCAAGAAGTCCAGCAAAGTCACTTCAAAGAAGTCCTTCCAAATCAATATGATTGCTATTTACAATATAAATACAAGACTGTAGCTCTATTAATCATTTATAATTAACTGAGTACAAAATTCTGGGTTATTTTTGTTGAAAATAGGGTATCAGGCCTTGGTTCAAGAACCAAACCCCCATTTATAACATTGTTTCCTATGGGAAAATCGGTTCCGAGTTACAACGTTTTGACTTGAGACATGGTTTTCAGGCACCAATTGTGTCGTAAGTCCTAGGACTGCCTGTATAACATAGCCTTACAAAGAGGAAAATGCCAACTCTGCTGGACTAAACGTTGGGGAACATTGTGTCCTTACTTTGCAACACTAGGACTGTGCCAATCCAAGTAGTCTGTCTGTCCTCTCATCTTTGCCATGCTTCCAAATGCTAAAAAAGAATATGGAAGACAACCCAAAAAGATTTGGAAGAGAGGCAGTAGAGAGAGAATGTAAGTTGCTGCATCTGAGGAACATTTTTTTTACTATACATAATACACAGAGGTTGGGCTGATAATACTTATGTACCTTCTGGCAGAAATTAAGGCTGCTCATGAGAGAGAACACACACAATGCAAATCGTAAGAAAAAGAAATACATTTAAATATCTCTATCAAAGCTCACCACTAAATTAATGAACAGCCTTTTTTACTATTGCTGTCACCTAAAGCTTTTGGCAACTTTGTTGAATGCAGGGAAACAACTAGCTTTAAGGAAAACTTTTGTTGTCTGTTGTGTTCTCATATGAATATCTGGAAGTTTTGTTTTTTTTTTCATGTAATGCCTCTTTCCTTCATTATGTACAGAATGAATTTGGTCTCTGTGGAGGCTGTCAGGCAGACCTAGTTATTTAATTGCCTCAGAGTGGTTTAGCTGTATATGCAGCTATCCCGTACAGTCAAATACTGAATGTAAATTCTTTATGTATAAATTCTGTCCGATATTTTATCCTAACTGAAGGAAAAAATCTGACTTGTCATCAATATATCTCAGCCCCGTGCAGAATTTCAGCAATCTGGCAAAGCAGTGCTCAAAAATTTATGACAATACAATTCACTGCTGTGGATGCAAGGCCTCTGACACAGATAACTCATCACCTAGACTCCACTGCATGGAACCACTATGTCAAGATAAGAAGCAGAGAGATATTTAAAGATGAGCCAAAGAGATAAAGGTTACTTTTGTTTAAGGAATGAGAAGGGAAGTGACAGGCTAAGTGAGATTTTTATTTCATTTATACTGTTTAAGATCAACTTACATAATACAAGATGTCAATTTATAAATAA
>NW_005842107.1:331603-339407 GCF_000455745.1 Alligator sinensis
ACAAAGGGTCAATCCCTCTTTCCTAAGCAACACACAGGAGACTACACTAGGGAGACTGTCATGGAAAATGTCATCTCAGTTGATCCTTTCTCCAAAGTTTGAGAGGGTGGAAGAGGTTGCATGGGGAGAGCACAGAATCACTAGCATTCTTGACACCGTCTTGGTGACCTCCCAGATTTCCTAGTGGAAATGGGGACTCATTCCCTAGAGATTTTCAGGAAGTGTAGGTTTTGAGAGATTAAGCTGATGATGGTGGATGGGAGCTGATATGTCTGGGTTAGTGGGTGCTGGAAAATTTCTGGAGATGCTGGGATATATCAAATGTTAGGGGGCTTAAGCATGTGAGGGGCTGTCTGAGTACAGTTGGGATAGCTGGATGCTATTGTAGGAGAAAGTGGTAGACAGGAGCATTATTTGGTAGTCGGGGGTCTGGCTTTGGTCTCAGTTTTTGCCTTGGATGGGATGATGTAGTTGGGGATAGTCCTGCTTTGAGCAACGGGTTGGACCAGATGGCCTCCTGAGGTCCCTTTCAACCCTAGTTTTCTATGACTCTATGGGCACCTTTACACATGCTCCAGTGTAGAGGTAGGGGGAGCATTTTAATTAGAGCTTTATATATGCAACTTTTGACAAGCTTTATTTAAAGCACCGCTGCCGCCATTTTGAAGCATGGGGACACTCAATACACATGACGAGGAGGCTGCTGAAGCATGCTAATTAGCTCGCTCCAGTAGACTTGATTAATGAAGTCTGCTCCGACACGTGCTAATTAGCATGCACTGGAGCAGACGTCTGGCATGTGTAAATAGATGAGAACAAGCACAGAGGAACAACTAAGGGTCCTTAGTGGGCAAAAAAAGAAACTACCGTGCAGCTCAGCTGGATGCAAGAGGATCCAGCTGGGCTGTAGAATGGAAAACAGATCTGCCAAGTGCACAGAATTAATAATACTTGGCCCTGATGATGATCTGAGAGAGATCTGGCCCAGTAAACCCAATGGACCCACTGACTTCAGTGGCCTTTGAATCAGGTTGTGTGTGTCTGTACATGTTCTGCATTATCAGCTCCTCTATCTAGGCAGACCCATGTATGACAGACCGAGAAAAAGATGAATCAGAAATCTAGCAGGATTCCTTTGTAGAGGTCATGGCAAAAAATATTATTTCTCCATTTGGTGTAAAAGCAGCAAGCACAATCATCTATTCTGCCAATTATCAGTACTTATAGTCTGTAGGAACAAGTGATTTTCAGATTTGTTTTTAAAATTTTACATCTATTTATGTATAGCAGGAAAACAATTACTTTATATTTAGTAAATTGTGTCTGTCAAGGATCTTTCTTTCATGGAGCAGGCGAAGGGCAAATATTTCCTCAACAAACAACATGGAAAAAGAGAAATGAAATTTCTAAAAGATTAGATTAGATTAAAATTTGGTGAGAGTGTTTTATTCAGCAACAACATATTATTTACAGAGGATAACTGAAATAAATTGTTTTGCATGTGACTAGTATATATATGAAAAAAATCACTTGAGGCTTTGAAAGAAGAATTGTGGTTCTTTAGGAATGACACGAAGCCACATCTGGCATGTCCGTGAATGGCACCTCACATTTGGTGACAGGATCATTTGATTTGAGTGCAATTAGCTCTGATGAAACCTTCATTCTTTCTGCTTTATATTCTAAAATCACAAGGCATGTAGCTGAGATTATTGCAGGAGACCCACTGCCATTATTGCTATTTAAGGGCCTGATCCTGTGAGGCTCGGAGTTCTCTCAGCTCTAATTAAGAGTTACTTATTAAAAAAAGGATGATGTCCTTTTCCTTCTTTCTATGTTATACAGATGAGGCCTGTAGCTGGCTCCTTAGCCCTTAAAAAGGCTTCTTCTACTAGTTTTTGCACTCAAAATATAGTTATGAGTGACTTTCCCCTGAACGTTCAAAAATGCCTAATGACATGTATAGCAGGTATACACTATGCAGACATGCCAAAAGAATAATGCTTAAGTGCGAAGAGATCTGACTTGTATTAAGCCTTAAAATGCTTTTGTTGACATCTATTCAATTTGCGCACCTCCACTTTGTAAAGTGACTATTAAAGATTTCCTACCCAGGAGCCTTTCAATTAAGGGCTGAGAAATCACCTAAGGTGATTTCATCAATTTAACTGGGCCTAGGACAGCAATCCCAGTGAACTACCCCAGGAGCTCCAACCAAACGGGGAAGAAAGGACCTGAAATCAAGTAGCCAGGTGAAACCAAGCAGAGAATAACCTTTGGTTGTGAAAGAAAAATACAATGTTCAGGGCTTCATACATCATAATTTGGAACAATAATAGACACATCTTTTTCCTTAAGCAGCAGGTCTCCTTTATAGAAGATGTTGCAATGGGGCTAGGAACAAGGCCCATTTTTCTTGCACGGTGGACTTTTTGTTTTGCTTATTGATTTCAAGAATAAGTGCAGCAATCGTCTTTCTGCAAATACCTACAAAACGTTGCTCAGAGATGCAGAATGTTTATGGCGTTGTTCACTAAACACAACTAGACTAACATATCAAAAGCTCCACATGGATGGAAGGCTAAAAATAACAAGAAGGCATAGGCGGACTTTTGTATGGTTTGCTCCCTTGCAAACAAAACTATTTGGATGGGGGGAAAGGTCTCCAGCACAATTTGAATATAAAGTGTCTACTGCAAAATGTAACCTGTATGGTTAAAAAGCAGTTTGGAGCACCTGTGGGGTGTAGCATGTATTTTGGGGTGTTTCCTAAATTACCATTGCTCAGAGAAGTTAAATGACCAAGTTGATGCTATCGGTATCATTACTTAATTTTAACAGAGTACAAGGAAATGCTGGTTAAAAACAGATTGGTCCCTTTCTCCATACTTTCTCCAAATAGATGTGTTCAGTGCCTTGGGTTTTTTACACTGATGTTTTCTAAACAGCGAGGCACAGAACTGTATCCCAGAAGATGAAGGATTTTTAATGGCACAAGTGGCTTCGCTGTTAATGCACAACGCACAGCTGTTGTAAATAAGAGTGGTTCCACTAAGTTTAACAAAAAGGATTTTAGCCTCACCAGTACCAGAATGTATGTCTCAAGGGATGCCGTGTCTTCTTTCAGTTTGCAAAACAAATTCATTAAACTGTTCAGTGTTATGACCGTGATCCTGCAGCCTCCTGCTTTGTTCCACCCTCAACATGGTTCACAATTGCTGTTTTCGAATCAAATTAGTGCCTATATCGCATCTCTCTTTTTCTCATATTTGTGGGATCTTTCCTTTGTCCTTCACATGATCATTTATTGCATCCAAATGCACCTTGCTCTGAAGTCATGCGTGCACTTTGTTTGTTTTGGCTGGCAGGCCCTCACATTTGCTTTCAAGCGAGGTCACAGTATTCGGCAAGCTTCCCAGGTTCCTCAAAAGGTCTTCAAACATATATATTTAATCAAACCGTCCCTTTACAGACATGGGTTAGGGGATTGCTTGCAGCCTTTCTGATTGCAAGGGCGAAGCCAGCGTATGCTTTTGTGAAGTCTTAAGATTTTAAATCAATGCCCTCACCTTTAGTTTTACTTTCCAACATTTTGCTCTCACTTCAATATTGCAAATAGAATATCTGTGTTAGCAAGAAATTTCCCTCTGGCCATTGAGAAACCCTCCCTCCACCCCCCAAATCCTTCCCAGTGGGATACTCAAGGTTTGAAATGCATCCAAAGAATATGTCCATATCCTGACATCTCCTCTCCTCCTTGCTCATCATTCCAGAATGCATCCTTTGCTTTGACCTATGTGAGCAGCATGTCAACCAAAGTAAAATTGTCCCATTTTTATGAAGGAGCACAATATTTTACTGTGTCACTTTGAATTTTTACGCGAAGCAACAGAATATATATGAACTCCATCGAGGGGAGAGCTGTTGAACAAAGGGTGATGAAGTGCAAATGTCAAGAAAAAGTCTTCAAATCAGAACTTTCATTTTGGAGCACAGCCGTGACAGTTATTAATACTATCAATCAGTCACTGGCTATTGTTGTGGCATCGAGTTTTGAGTACTGCAACAGACAGCGCTCTGGGGACAAAGCCATGGCTAAGGAAAAAAATCTTGGTCATGATTTTCTATTGTCTTGGGCATTTGTAATTACTGGGGTTAACTGACCTCCACATAGGTGTATCAGACTGGTCTCCCAACTCATCCTCAAAATGGGGATGTACGTTCTCATAAGTTTTGATTTCAATGATTTGTCTTTTTCTGCCAAAGTCTCCTTATTAGAAAACTCCCAGCCAGCTCTTCTTACATCATTCTTTCATGCATTACCTCTCTTAAGTATGAATATTAGCCATTTTTAGGTACAAGATAGGGGTCTTTTGTAGATGCCGGTATAAATCAGCAGTAATTACACTGAATTATAACCATGTAACACAGGTGTAAGTGAAAGCAGAATCACATATATAAATCTTCCCCAATTAGCTCATCTGATGTGCTTCAGGTATAATCAGGAACATTTCTGATGCTTAAAATCCAGACTTTTCAGAAGCAGTGCTCTAACTGCAATATCTTCTGGTATTAGAAAAAGACCAATTAGAGCCAAATTGTCAAATGTAGATAGCATCTCCCATTGGAGCAAGATTTTCAGAAAAGCTCAGCTCTCAATTATGCACCGAATTATACACGCAGGTGTTCAGATTAATCCAGCACATTGGGCTCATTTGAAAAATCTTACCACTAGCATTGCAGTGAAAGCTGCTGATCACTTTAGACAATCTGGCAGGTATCCTTGGACATACTGTTTCCAACTGGGGGTGCTGATCACATGACTACCTCGTCCTAAGCTTTTTTAGAGGCTGGCTTTAATAACCAGACTAAGAAAGCTAAAGTCATTTGTCTTGTGTTGTGATCAACCAAGTTCTGCAAAGAGAAGAGGCTATCGAATCCACAGCACCAGATGATTGGCTCAGTTGAATCTCCTCTTCTTTACAAACCCAGAATAACAATGTCATGGGAAAATGGAAGTGATTAACTAGCAACTGTTTATTTATTTATCATTACACCATTCAATCTGCTCAACCCAAGCTTTCTTTTTCCTTACAAATGCAGAATAATAATGCTATGGTCAGTATGAGATGGTACTAAGAAACGAGTACTTAGTGATCTATAAGAAGTGTTTCTGTCAAAACCGGTATTGAAATAAATGACTCAACCCTTTCCTAATAAACTCACCTATTAAAGTGAAAGCTCTAGTCATTTACAGAGGTCTGTGCAATGGGCAGTTATACCAAGTGTTTATTCCAAGGATACTGTTTTGTATTTCAGTAAATCAAAAAAATATTGATTTTGAACAAGCCGTTGATTTTATTGTCAGAGCAAATTTAGCTTTTAGAGTTGATTTTATTAACCTATTTCATAAGTTCCTCTAAACACACGGTTTGTGAACAAACCACACGCTCTTGATGTAAATGCAATTTGAGATATAGCCAAAGGCAATTTAAGGTAGTTGATGGGCCAAATTCTGCTGTGTGTTGTACCTATGTCACCTAATAAGAGTCAATGGAGTTGCAAGGATGTATCCGAGAGAAGGTTGTGATCAAGCAGACAAAATCCTTCTCTCATTTACACTGATATAATTCAAGAATAACTTACATGACATAAATGGGATTTAATTATTCCATATAATTTCCTGAGTACACCAGCATGACTGAAAGTAGAATTTGGTTCAATAGCTTGACAGAACTTTTAGTTTGCTGCATTCATTTAACAGACTATTTGGCTCTATATTGTGAGAAAATTAATGTGATGAGTTGTGAAAATGCAAGGGATACTTCCATAACCCTGCACATACAGTTTGCAGGGTTTTTTTGATCTATGATTTGATATAGCACTTACAGAATGTGTTTTAATTTGGATACTTTCAATTTTAGTTTCATTCAAGATTTCACTTTGGTGGTTGGAAAAAAAAAAGGCACGAGATCTTTGGAGATCTTATTTATAAAAAGTAAAATCTTATTCATAAAAAGTGGCTACTTTTTGTGAATAAGATTTTACTTTTTATAAATACGATACCTGTGGGGCTTCACCATTTCTTACCAATATCTGGAATATTTATGGGGACCTAGTTTCCATTTATCTTAAATTTGTCCCAGTCTGTGCAATAAGCCTGTATATAGTTGTAGCTATTGAAAAATGATGTGACGATAAACACGTGGTGAGGAACTCCCCGATCCACAGCGGATTCTCTAGTATATCACCTGGAACCTCTTGGATTTATTTACTGAGAGTCGTTTTCCCTTCTGCTTCCAAAAAAAGGAAAGAAGCTAAATCTGTTTGAATGTCGGGGTTGAGCACAGAACAGAAAGCAGCGAGCACTGTGGAGCGCTTTTTCTTGCTCGTGATTTTGTAGCGGTCCCCTCCGCCTGAGCTCCATTGGGCTGGGGCTCCATCTAGATCCAGATGGACCCGAGTGACTTTTTTGGCAAACGATTTATCCTCCATGAAATGTGGTTTTGGCAGAACAAAACTATTCATAAACATGGGTAAAACCTGGCAAACAGTTTTGACCATGTAATATATTCTGGAACAAACAAAATATTTTGTCTCCGCTTTTTCAAGATTAAACTTTGTGATTGTTCATTTTGAAACAGCGTTTTAAATTTACATTAAAAAAGGTCTTAAAAGGGTTGAAACTCCCAAGCAACACCGCATATCAAAGAAAACATTTTGTTTGACCTGAAATGGCTTATTTTTTTCGCAACATTTTCATCCTAGGTTGACCTGAAACAACCATCTATTTATCTTTCAATCAATCCATTATTCACACAGCTCCAGATCCAGGGCGGGGAAACGAGGTGCCCAGGGAGGTGGCTTTCTGCCTGCTATGATTCCCTACACCTCAGAGATATCTCATCTGGTAGCTAATCCTACACCTGTGCTGCAGGCAGTTGTTATATGTATCCAAGGAGCGGCTAAAATGTGCTCCAGGCAGCATGAACTCCCCAGAGATCTCATTTCTTGACTGCTACTGTGTAGTCATGGAGATGGCAGCCAATATCTGCCCGACTTCCATCCCTGACTTAGCAAAGGTGAGCCAGAGGCAGGTATGCAAAGGTCTGGGACTCCAGAGGTAACAGAAAGTCCCTGTGTATCTTGGGACATCCACCAGTTTTGTAGAAGGAACCCTGACACTTTCTGTGTTTAGTGAGAGCAAAACCTTCCCTTGGTATAACAAGAGCTCTGATTTGGAAGACTGTTTTCTCCTCTTTACATGGGTTTTTCAGCCATAACTAGAGGTATACTCACAAAAGGACTTAAGCAGAGTGAAGCTTATCTTTTAGGTGTACTACCCAGTGGGATCTATGGCCTTAGTTAGGAAAGTTAGAGTGAAGTTATACATTACACTTACACCATACCAACAACATTGAAAACATAAGCATATGCACATTAAAGCTCATTAACTTGGGCTAAGTGTTCTCTGAACAATTCAAAGTTACACTGCTTCAGGTGAGGGTTATATCTAGGTTGTACTACTTAGTTCATGTAAGGGTAACTTCAGTCAGCTCTAAGGATATAAAATGAGCAATCTGCAATCCTCCAATATGCCAGGATGCACTGCTCACATGTCCCCCACCTTCCCTTCTCCAAGCAGGGATAGAGCCCAGGTGTCCCGGCTCCTAGCCATGTCCCTGCTTGCCAGACCTCTAGTGGCAAGTCAGTCATGCAGGCAAGAAACCGTATTAACCCTTAATGTGCGACTTCTCACAGCACACTCTGACTGTAACACTGCTTCACATTCTAGCTAGTAGGA
>NW_005842107.1:339418-343042 GCF_000455745.1 Alligator sinensis
TGAAAATGCTCCAAGCCCACTCTAGTGTCTAACTTTTGGCTTGGATGGTAGTGCCTCTCTTGGCATTGGGATTCACAGGACTGAGCTTTCTTTGGGAGTGAGATGCCTGGGCCAGTGTTTTTCCATGAAAGATAACTGAAGGACTTGGTAAGGGTGGAGGCAACACTCTGTTTTACCCACTAATTTAGCAATCACAGGATATTTGAGGATCTGAATCAACTCCCTTCCCTTCCTTTTTGAATCCGTATCCTTACTTAATATCCAGGCTTAAGCAGTAGACATGGACACCAGCCTTGGACACTGATTTAAAAGGGTCGTAAGACTGCTGCGACTGGTCAAACTACTACCACTGTGCTGTCTGCACTGCTTCCCAATGTGCAAAAACTGCTTGTTATGCTTCTGGGTTTAAGCACCAGCCTATAAGGGATTGTTGGGAGGGCTGTTATCAACTTGTATATTCAAGCTACTCTGCTTTGTGTGGAATAATTATTGACTGGGCCAGAGAGAATGACTCGCTAGTCTAGCTCAAGGGGCACTCACTTGGGAGAAAGGAGACCTGGGCTCCAATCTCTGCTTCAATAATAATACATATAAAACACTTTATCATTCATTGGAACAAGACCTGTGCAGCGACACTTTACTGATAGTGGCAATCAGGTGCTTAAGTCCTTTCCCTCTGGGACACCATTGTGGCTTCACAGTAAAGCTTAGTGTGCACAAACAAGGGCACCAATCCCACATCCTTTACATGCCTGAAGCTCCTATCAGCCTCAAGCCAACTTCTTACCATTAAAATTCCTGTTAGAAATTAGACACAGCTTAGATCTGATGAACTTAGCATATTTCAATAGTGGTTTTCAATGGTAGAGCATTAAAATAAATGGGAACAACAGCACTCATAACCCATAAAGCAATGGCATTGAGTTATTTGACATCCCTTCATGTCTGTTTGAAGCCAACAAACTTTCACTTCATTTTGCAACCACTACTGAATAAGCGCAGCCTGATTGGCACCAAATATCTTTTAGAGCTGCTACCCATTAAGTATTCAATATTCTATTTTTTTCTTTTGTTTCTGCCTTTTTTAAAAACATAGACTGGGTAGGGGAAAAAGTGTGCACGTCTCTTTAATTTGTGTTACATTGTCCTTGGAAAAAGAACTGAAAAGCACTCTGAAAATTGTTCTAAAAGGCTGCAGCTTCTCTATTCTCTATCATACTGCTATTTTGCAACTATTTCCAGCAATGCTCCTCAGTGGGCACGTTGACATGTGGCCTTGACTGCACATGAGGTACTGCATGGTCATTCTACTAAATGACCGCGCAGTACTCCTTGGTACTGCGCAGACCCAGCAGCACACAGTTTTTAGATGCTATAACGCCGTAGCTCATTGCTTAACTTAACTTTATAATAATAGTTTCAATAGAAGCTTTCTACATTACCACAGATCACTGCTGTGTTAGAAAATACGGGTGAAAGCTTATGCCAGTCAGTGTTAACTGATTCACTGGGTATCTTTTATGCCTAATTTCTTCAGGAGAAAATAGTTATCCATTTCTATGATGTGCTGAACAGTAACAATGCAAGTGTCTACCTGAGTGATATCCATTCCGGAGTCACAGCTCAACGGTTGTGTTGATGTGAGACCATTTGAACCAATTATTGTTGTGATCACACCATTCTCATCAATTTTCCGAATCATGGTACCATCAACAAAGTAGATGAATCCATATTTATCCACAGTGATACCTGTTGGGATATGGTAAAAGAAAGCATTAATACTAGCTCTGTCAAGATAAAAATGAATATAACTGTTTCCTCCCCTGTGTTAATGCCATTGCCTCAGATCAAGCCAAGCAAAAGATTTTTCCCCCCTTAATTTCACTCATCAAGACAAAGGAAATAGCCTGGCTACTTTAACTTAAATTTGTATTTGATTAAAATTAGTTTCACTTTTTGTTTCTCATGCACTAACAGAACTGTTATTATTATAGTGCATTGTGTGTATTGCAGGAACAGCTAGAGATCCCAGGCAAGATCAGGGCCACCCCACTGCTCCAGGCACAGCCTATGAAAACAGTGATAGACAATCCCCGCCTTGAGAGTGTACAATGTAAAAGGCATAAGATGAAGGCTGAGAGAAGGGAATATTTAATATTATTCTTATATTAGAGATGGGAACTGAAGCAGAAAGACAGTAAGTGGTTTGCTTGAAGACATGTAGGAAGTCTGTAGAGGAGCTGGTCATTCAAACTGGATGTCAGGAGCTTAGGTCCAGCATCTGAGTCACCAAGCCGCCCTGCCTTCAACAGGAATATGCTAGGTTTTCTTCTCCTACATGCCATGTAAATCCTTTTTACTGAATAACAGAAAATAACAAGAAAATGCTCTGCTCTTCATATCAGGTTTTGTGAAAGTCTCATGTTTTTGGTTTAACCTTTTTTTTTGCAGTCTCCCCAACTATAACTTTACAGTTGTAGCATCTGCTCTGCACATTTAAGTAGCTTTAAAAATGAGTTTATATCATGCTAGCTATAAGGGAACACATCAGGTATGAACAGAGGGTTTAGTCACCGATTTACATGGCTCATGGTTTTGTCCCCTAAATTTATCGTGACACAAGGCTGTATGTGCTTTGACAGAACAAAACAGATCCACTTTAAGACATCACACAACTGTTTGCTTCTCTGAGAAGACAGAAACATGTTATGCTTTTCTGTGTTGTTTTCTTACATTGCAAACTTTCCTCTTTGGAACAGATTATGCCTTGGCCTAGGTTGTCACTGGTTATGTTTATAGTGCCCTAACCTCTCTCAGTGCACACCGAACAGATGTGGACAAAACCAGGTTCCTCATCGCTTTCCTAAAAAAATCCCCCAAAATAAACAAAAAAAACAGGAAGTGGTGGTTGTAACATGGTTTGCTTTTTATAGGCTGGCCTAGTAGTTAGAGCATAGGGCAGGGCTAGGCAAAATACAGCCTGGGGGCCAGATCTGGCCCACCAGGCCATTCTATCTGGCCCATGGGGGCCCCCCAAAATGTAGACAATTAATATTTATTTGATCTTGGCTGCCTGTCAAAGATGACAGGAGCCAAGGGCATTAGTACCCAGAGGAAGCTGGTGGGAGGACCCAGCAGCAAGGCCCCCCTCAAGCCTGCCCCCCCAACCAGAAGCCCCTGCCTAGCAGAGGCTTCTGGCCTGGGACCGTGGGGCTGTTCCTGCTTCCCTGTGCCGGAGAGGGAAATGCGGCCCGTGACAGCTTGCCAAAACTTGGTAAGCGGCTCTTCACCTGAAATAATTGCCCGCCCTTGGCATAGGGGGTGGTAGACCCAGAGTCAATTCCCTCCTCAACCTGAAGAGGTTCAAAGCTACATCTCACACTTTGTAAAGGAGTGCCCTAATTCTGGATGGATGGATGGAGAGACTCTGCTCCCAAGATGCAGTCCACTTAAAGGAAGTTTATGCAAGCTACATTACAAAGATGGTAAAAGCAAACAAGCAGCACCCCCTCGAGCAACCTTTAGAGAAGGGATCAGAACCCAATGGTCCTCTCTCCCAGGTAATGAATCCTGCATCTACCTGTCAGTCTTGCAAAATCCAGTTTGACTGTTAGAATATTCATT
>NW_005842107.1:343052-343596 GCF_000455745.1 Alligator sinensis
ATTTTACTTCCCTCTTGGACTAAATTTCCTCTAGAAATTGTTAGCACAGGGTTTACAGTAGATGGTCTTTGACTTATGTGCTCTTCCATTGACATGTAATTGCTTAAAACAGTAGGTCAGCTTCTAGCTAGGAGAAAAGGTCCATCAGGAGAGAGACTGCCTAGTAATGAAATCACCTGAGAGAGTCACCTTTTGGAGCTCATTGGAGGTCACCTAAGAGAAGAAGCTGTTCAGCTGGATCGCAGCCTGGCTAGGGTTACCATACACCTAGGAGGGTAACCATGTCCTCTTTTTGAGTCCTCCTATCTCCATCCAGGTGCATTTTTCAAATTTATCTGAGCAGATGTTTGGGTTTCTGCTTTGCTCTGCAGGTGGGAGCAGGGGGAGGGACGATTGTAGGCAGGGAGCTGCAGGCAGCTAAGTACATCTGCACTCACCCCAGGAGCTGCAGACAGGTAAGTCTAGGTTGGGGGGTGGCCAGGGCTGCAGCAGGGCAGGGGGTATCTGCCCCCTCCAGTGGATGAAGGGGCCGGGGGGGGGGGGG
>NW_005842107.1:343608-344321 GCF_000455745.1 Alligator sinensis
CCAGCAGCACGGGGGCCGTTGTCCGTGCTTGCAGGGGCAGAGCAGCCAGGAGGTGCTGCAGGAGAGAGAGGGAGGTGGGCCATGGCCAGGCTTCCTGGTGTGGTGTGGCAGCCCCAGCCCAGATTGGAGGGTGCCACAAGCCTCCCCTCCTCTTCTTTCCAGCCTGCTCTGGAGCTGGACTTGCTCCAAGCCACTGCACTCCAGCCTAATCAGGACAGGGGCAGCTGGGGCGCCTCTGGCAGGGCTGTTGGGAGCAGGGGTCTGCAGGTCAGGAGTGAGGGGCACCAGCAGGGCTGGGAGGAAGCAAGGGGCTGCTAGTCAGGAGTAAGGGGAACCAGCATGGCCCAGGGGGGAAAGGTACTGCAGTTTGGGAGCGAGGGGCACTGGCAGGGGTGGGGTCTGTGGGTCAGGAGTGAGGGACAATAGCTGAGCTGAGGCGGGAGGGAAGCTGTGGCTTGGGAATGCGGGGAAACAGAATGGGCAGGGCTCTGCACCGTGCTGCTGTTGCCTTGAGAGCCACGCAATGCTATGTGCCATCCCTGACCTGCCCGGCACCAGCAAGCACATGGCATCATGTGCGTCTCTCGAGGCAATGGCAACAGCAGCAGGGCACAGAGCCCCAGCCCACAGCAGCAGCCCACCTCTGCCCCACACAAATCTGGGGGGCATGTGCCCCCCCACCCATATCTCTCCCAGGGTGTGTGCAGCTGCAA
>NW_005842107.1:344529-459989 GCF_000455745.1 Alligator sinensis
CCCCCCCACCCCGGACGAGCTGCCCGGGCTCCGACTGTCCCACGACCCGTCCTGGGGTCCACCACAGACTTATCTGGTGGATGGTGCGTGTGTGTGTACTCTGCCCCCCCGACCAATAATATTTTCTCCCTGTACTTATGGGTCCAGATGAGATATGAGAGAGAAAAGAATTCTTGTGAATGATCTCCTATTGGAGCAGCTGATCCAATAAAAGAGATCTATTGTCCACCAGAATTTTTGCCTCTAGCCATGGTGTGCCGAGACATTATGTGCAAAGTCCATCTCTAGGTGTCTCTTTGTTTGCATCAAACTTACTTCTGAGCAATCTGGCTACTAAACCAGAAGGCTCAAACCTTCAGGGGTGAGTTGTGGGAGAGGAGGTGTTTAACTGTGAATCTGTGAAGTCAGTTCTTGAGCTGGGGAGGATGGACAGTTTCACTGTGCGTTTCAGTTCTCAGAAGGAAAGGCTACGTGGTGGGGGAGGGACAGGGAATCTCTACAGCAGTGGGCTCTCTTCAAACTCCAGAGCCTTAAAACAGCTGAGGCATCCCAGCCAGGAATCCGGTGAATCTCCACCAGGAGGAGCATAGACCTACAAGTGCCAGCTCAGTGGCAGCTTGTGGAATAGAACAAGTAGAATTTTAAGAGACCCCTTGAAGGGCCTGTACTTCTCACTCCTCAACCAAAAGTCAAGAGAAGATCAATAAGCCTGTTCCTGGTAAAGGGAGATAGTAAGCACGCATTATAAACAGCAAGCTACTGAGCCTATGTGCATCGTAAAGGCTACTGAACAGCAGAACCCGAGTTGGAGGCCAGGTTGTGCTCCTGTAAATTGAGGCGGGATGGGGTTCTCATTCCTTGGAGCTCTTCCTTGGGAGTGCTCTCATCCCCCTTCTCTCTTAATCTTACAGAGCATGCTGATGGCCCAGCAGGTCTAGGAGCGATGGAAGAGGAAGAAGAAATAGAGAACAGAGCAAAGGTCACTCTGTTGAGATGAGATGGAGAGAACTAGTGCCAGGCATCTAGAACTCCTACCTCCATAGCATAAGGTGCAGGGGAGCTGCTTAATCATGGAAGGATTAGGCCTATCACTTGTAAAATAGGCCACTCATCCACTTGGGGCAGAGCCTTGCAGTTATCCAGACTGAAATGGTCAGGGTGAAGGTTGAAAGACTTGGATCTCTTTTTCTGATGAAAAACACCATTACAATTAAACAGCATTAAACTTATAGTCTCATTTGAACAAGAAATGCTGGTAAAAAGTATGCTTCTTGTGGGACTGCATGTTGTTCTACAGGTATTAATAGAGTTGTATGCATGCACACAACCATCTCTCTCTTCCCCCCCTGCCCCCCTCCCCAACAAATCCAGCCTGGGTATTAATGACTATGTTAAAAAGTAATTAACATGCAAATTGGACAGTCTCTCTCCATATAGCATTCCTAAGGGAATTCATGTTATAGAGGAAAAACAATTAAAATACACACTGGAACGATTCTGACTTTTAACCAAATAATCATGTTTTTCAGAGCCCTATCATGGTTTATTAAACAAGAATTTATGAAGGGGTAAATTGTGACCCATAATTAAGTTTGGGTACGATTTGTGATTTGGCTATTTACCCATGTACAATTCAGCTCTGCAATGGCTTGATTAGAGAGGGGATGGAGGGATGGTTTGATGTCACTCCCATGGCCTGGTGAAGGTGGAAGATCTCATGTCAATGAAGTTCCTTCCCCTCTCACTCTTACTTTGTAGATCACAAACCTTTCCCTGTCACAGGCTTTTGTTGCAGTTGTAAGAGGCAAATTAATTAAAACTGACATTTTAGAGTTCTGAGGTGGGAGTGAATTTTTGGGCATATGCCCTCCTTAATTTATGCCAACATAGCTGCATGTCAGATCAGGTCAGAGGATCCTAACTCCACTGTGTGGTACCAGGGAGACTCTGTATATATATATATGTTCTACCTCTTGATATAATTTCTGGTCTTGGCCTCTGCCCTTTGCTGCTCTGCTGGATATTTAGCTCATCTGAGTTAAACAACTGTAGGCAGGCGCCATGCCATGGATAACACAAAGGCAGAATCTATCACTAGGGCAAGTACATCTTCAGTTTCAAGCAATGTCTCTGTGAGCAGATGGTTGTATTGGCTGTGTGGCATCGATTTATATAAAAGTCCAAAATTATACAGCAGTGAAATAATAGAGTCATTCAACTGTGCAGCTGAGAGTGGATTTTTAATATGGACTGCATAAGAAATCCACAGAACCCATAATGTTGAGAATACACCTCTTGGTCCTCAGCCATTAGCAGAATGCAGTCTATCTGCGTTGCACTGAGTGCGGTAGAAGTAGATGCAAGCTGGCTATACAGAAGAGGCCAAGATAATGTCTTCAATAATTTAGTTATACTAAAGCTTGTGAATTCCTAATGGTGCTATACGAGTTACTCCATTGGTAGTTTTTCCAGTTAGCACTGCATACTCTGCAGAAATGGTATGAGGTGCATGTTAAAATAAAGAAAGGTATCTGTTTTCTTTCTTATACCCATCTGGGTATATGAGGTCTGTAGAGATGGGTTTGGAATACCAGCCAAAAGCACACAGAAAACGAGGCCCTAAATGGAGAATAGGAATTTTCTGTGTATGTGATACAGCCGGAAGGCTAGATCCGCAGCTGCTGTAAACCGATGCACAGATACAGATTTCGGCAGAACTACACCAGTTTAGACCCGCTGAGGGATCTGGCCCAACAAGTCATGGCAATAATACAGGCGGAAAAAGGAAAACATGAATACTGAATATGAGAGGAAGGTGCGTTTGTATTTGAGACAGCAGAGATGAGGCCTGGCGTTGAAGATTCAAACAGTGTTACCAAGGTCAAAACTGTGTAGTACGTGCATGCACATGCACACACACTCCCGTTCTGCAAATCCAACCTGTCAAACGCAGTCCAATTTGGACACCTAACACTTCCGGTATTATTTCAACCACTTTATTCAGGGAGCTGTATGCATATACTTATTTGTTCAACTTGGTATCTTTCATATCTGGGCTCTGCCCAATAACAAACTAAATCGTCTGCAAGTATCAGCTTTATGTATGCTCAACAAAGAGGTGCATATAGATAGATACAATGTTTACTGCTGTGCGATTGCTTTTATACAGGAGGGGGGAAAATCCCTCTAGTCTTATGTATAAATTCAAACTAAGCCAACTCCTGCCTGGCTGCTGATAAGATGCCCCAACATTTCAGGATTTCTTGTTGGCAAGAACGCAGCAGATAATGTATCCGTTGACAAGGTACAACAGATAAGGGAAAAATAAGAAACAGGAAAATATAGATGACTATCTAAATCTCCCCCATGTATTCATTATTAGATGCTGGATCACTAGAAGCTCCAGTGGCTGTCTCTTGCACAACATTTTCATATATCTGCACTCCAAAAGCTCCCCTCTCATCCTTTGAAGACATACAGTGTAATGCAACACAGGATCAGGTCTCAGAGCTGTGGATACAGCAGGACACTTCCAATTGTTCTTCAGTCACAGCAGAAGTTGGAGAAGGAACTGATGTGTTAAAAATGCTCTGGCTCCAAAGATAAACGAGGCCTGCCTTTAGATTCAGAATGAAAAAAGCAGTTTGGGCAGCTTCTTCCACACAGAGAATATAAGCTCATCCATATCACTGAGGTCTGGGGGTGAGCGTCTCACCCTTGTTCACCCCACATGTGGATGCAGCAAATGGCTGGAGAAGAGTTCAGTTAGCACAGGTGCTACATTTGGCTGCGGTGAGTGGCCCTGATGGTGCCTACTTTACAAGCTGCTGTGCAGGGGGCATATTGGCAATGGAAACAGGGTGGGAGGACTGGGGCTGTTTTGAGGCTGTGCTGAATTCTGGCCTAATTGCTGACATCTAAAATTTGTCCTTTCAGTGGCTGTTGTTTGGATGTGAGCTGCCCAAAATATTTTCTCATAGCGGGTGGCCAGTCATTCTGAGAGTACCAGCCTGCACAGTCATAATGGAACGAAGGTGAGTTCACGCTCCAGCGGTGTGTACTTACTCTGCACCCTCATGGCTTGTTATTGCATTTGTGAGCAATAATCGTACCATCCTTAAGATCAAAGTCTCCTAGTTGCCTAAGACTTTGTCTTCTCGGAAGAGACTGCAGTCAACCAATGTGTTTTCTGGTAATCTCATGAGATGCATGCTGCTAGCACTCTTTTAACTGAGATTTGAAGACTGAGATATTATGAGACATCGTTGCCTTGTTTTACATAAGAGCTACACATTTCAAAATGTACAATTACAGAGTAACTGTAAAATGTATAAATAATATATTTAATATGTTCTCATCATTACTTTACATTTTCTTCAACTACCCATCATTTTTGCAGTGGTCTCACTTGAACTTTGTGGTTGTTTCCAGGTAGGGGAAAAAAGTGAAAATGTCAAGGACGATGAGTGGAAAACGAGGCAAGAGCAAAAGGAATCAAAGAAATCAACAGAAGGAAATAGGCAGCAACATCTTCCACGGAAAAGAGCCGAGTAAGGACAAAGAACAAAGGAAAGGAAAGATGTGATAAAGGCAAGAGAGTGTAGTAAGTAGCACCAGTTGCATCAGTTGCAGACTTGCTGATAAAGCTTATTTGCAGTGACAGCATCCACTGAATAAAACCAAAATTTTGTGGGAACATGCATTTCCTTTCCAAAAGGATGGGATTCCTGGTGAGAACTGAAACACAGATGACCCCTCGCCTATCCCGGAATACAGAATAATCCGGTGTTGAGGGCTTTCACCAGGACTGTGGGAGACAAAGAAAGGCTAAAACTCCAACCAACCTTGACCTGATCCAGATCAGGAAATGACTCTCAATCTCCCATCATACCTCAGGAAGTGCTCCATCCACTGGGCATTGTAGTGCTGTTTCTTGTTCTTTTCAGTAG
Organism: Alligator sinensis; assembly: GCF_000455745.1. Lineage (NCBI taxonomy): Eukaryota > Metazoa > Chordata > Crocodylia > Alligatoridae > Alligator > Alligator sinensis. The sequence continues at coordinate 349,479 of NW_005842107.1, forward strand.
GAGCTGTATTTTAGGGCACCTATACGCATGCCCAAAGCCAGCTCCAATGCATGCTAATTAGCATGCATTGGAGCAGACTTGATTAATCGAGTCTGTTGGAGTGTGCTAATTAGTGTGCTCCAGCAGCCTTGGTGTCATGTATTCAACATCCCCATGCTTCTAAGTGGTGACAGGACATTTTAACTAAAGCTCATTGAACAGATTTTAGTGCCCCGCTGCAATTTTGAAGTGTGGGCTGGTGAATATGTGAGATGCTGCAGGCGCTTTAATTAGAGTGGCTCCTAAGGACTAGAGCTGGGAGGACAACAGAGGTGCAAGCCTCTGCTCCAAGAGGAAAGATTTAGAGACTGACCTTAGGGTTTGGTAAATGGGGCACTTGCCCAGGATACGAGAGCTGCTTGATGTTCAAATATTTGGTCTGTATCAGGCAGGGTCATTTTTCATTAAAATTTCAAAAGGTGTTTGGGTTCATCCCTTTGATGATCCTCTGGATGTCTGAGATCTGTCCAGTCCTTCGGACTGCTTTCAGAAGCAACCTTTAACTTTACTGAACTATACAGTTTTAGTGAAGTTGATAGGCTCGGGTATCCAGATTTGGGAGCAAAACTGCATTCAAAATAAAGATCTGAGGGTTTAATCTGTCATTCTGTGAACTGAAAAGAAAAAGGACTTGACTGGCACTTTTGCAACAAAAAAACTATGTGGTGTTATTTTAGGAAGGCTTTCTAGCATGTAAGCTTGCCTTGTTATAAATTAAACGTTTCCAATAAGGGTAGACACCCTTTTATTACCTTTCTTCTGATTTGTACATAAATGCACTAATACAAATCTATATAGCAGTTAGTTAATTGATCATTTATATGCACAATTAACAAACCACATGCTTAACTGTGGAAACTGAACGTGAATATTATGCACGTGCATTTTTGTGCATTCAGTCTTGTGCAATCCAGGCCTCAAAATATCCACCAAACTAATATTCAACTGATATATATTTCCCTTATTTCATAATGAAAATTCATTCCATTAAGTGAGCTGCCCAAAAAGGTACTTTCTTGGTCCTTTCGCACTCTAGCTGGCCACTACATACTTTTTTGCTAAGCACTCCGTTCCAAACTAGATTAAGTATCAATACTTAGAACACATCTAAAAATCGTTATTACTTGCAAATAAGCACTTTAACTTTGGATGCAAATTTCTAATTAAACTTCTGAAGAATTTTGTACATGAAAACATCTTAAAGTACTGGAAAGAACTGATAAAAGGGAATGTGCTACCTTCTGCTGAAGAGAAACTGTATTTGGAAAGAACTTGCTATTCTCATAAAACTTTTAATAGGAAGAAGTGAATCAAATTGGTTAATTACCATTTTATGGTTGGTAAAAGGGCAAATTACATGCCATCCATTTCTAAACTTCTAAATGTCTCTGGTGCTTTTAATTAAAGCTGCCATCCAGAAACTACTAAAGCAATTTTATGCAATTAGTTATTTATAGGTTACCATAATACACCACTCAAAATATGATTCAAGTGATTTGCAGTCTTGCTTTGTGATCTCTGTCATCTTTACTTCATTGCATGCGATGTATGAGAAGCAAAATTCTCAACTGCTCTTTATTAGCTGGAACGCTTCTTTCGGTACCTGGACTTCAATGTTGCCGCTCTTCCGACAGAAGCATTTAACAGCAAAGATGAAAGAGAGCAAAATTATTTTAAGTGCCCATGCTGGATGAAAATGTCTTACTTCAATTCTGAGCTACAATGATTGGGGTCAGATTTACTGCTGATAATGGCTTGCAGAAAAGTGAGTAACTGTTTCTTATGCATTCAAATTAGGGCTGCAAGAAACTTGGAGAAAACTTGATTTTAAAAGTCTAAGAAAAAAAACCACCCAACCCAACCCAACCCAAAACCCACCTCATCCCCATAAAACAACCTGCTTTCCAGGTTCCTGAAACAGAGATAACCATCAACACCACCTGTTTGGGTTGAAGTGACAAGGAGGAAATGAGTATAAGGATGACATGACAAAAATGGAAGGAGACTTGTTCCGTCTCTGACTCCAATAAAACAGGCCGCTGTGTTAAGGTCTCAATATCGGCCTCAAACAAACATTCAGTTCTAGTGGCAGAAAACGTCCCGTACTAGAAATGACTCCAGGAGAGGAAGCCGTACAGGTGTTCAGTCTGCAACCACTTCCCTGCATCCCTAGACCAGGGTGATCCTAGTCTGAGGAAAGTATGGGTTTTTCCAGTTCACCTGTCCCCAAAGGGACTGGAGTGGTGAGGCAAAGCCCCTGGGCACTTCTCACACCAGGGACTCCCACATGAAAGGCAGGCAGGGGACTCGTGGTGCCGTTTCCTCTTCTCAGCTCCTAGAGCCTTTCCCCCGTTCAGCTTGGAAGCCTTTTCCCACCTGGCTCCACTCCTGATTCCCCAGGAGGAGATAAGTGAGGAGGAAAATGTGCAGACATTCAGTCTCCCAGGAGCAATTTCTACCTCACTGTAGTCAGAATGGCCATTTATTGCAGTAGGAGAAAACGTTAAGATGTCTGCATGCTTGTAGTTTCTTCTGAGAGCAGCAATTCTCCTGGTAGATGCCGCATGTCTGCACGTGGCCATCATCTTATTATGTAGAAGGCAGGGCAGATTGTTTCATCATTACTGCTTGTCCCCTTCATGCTTTGTAGAATTTCACACTTCTTGGTTTTTCTGGATTGTATGGTAAGCTTAATATGCATGTACTGGCTTGTAAAATAGCAGGGACCTCCTGATCAAACACTAATGACTGCTATTACCTATGGTAAGCAGGTTGGGGGAAGGGAGATTATGTTAGCAACTAGCTTCATTTGAGGATTCTGTTCACATCAAACAGAAGCCAATGGGGGTTTTCAACTGAGCTAGTGTTGGCCCTAAATGAACTATTGACATATAACAAAATATGAACATATTTAATTCCAGCAAGTGGTTTTTACAGCTCTTTTTGTGTTTATGTTAGCAAGAAGTGCTGCAGATAGAAAGCTACAGAGCCGTGATTATTTTCAGAATTAAAAAAAAAAAAGCCTTTCAAACTATACCTTTTTCATGTCCTGTCACTGACATTGTCCAGTGTTTTCACATCAAAGTTTGAACCAAAAAGGGCAAAAACATTTTCTTTGTTTTTTTAACATGATCTCTATAACCTTTGTAAAATTAAATCTTTTATTTAAGTGTTTCTTACATTTTTTTTATCTTAAATTGCTAAAGCAACTATATTCTATTCGTCTGTAAGCAGAACCGCAGCTTTTCTGCTTCATCTGTGCTGAAAAGGACATATCCCAGGCCTCACTAACAGCTTGACTGGGAACATAATAAAAATTCAACAGAAATTAGTAGGCAAACAGCTAGGGGTATATGGAGCAGAATGATAGATGCACAACTGTTTTATGCAATAGGCAATACATTAATTAACACTTGGGAGGGGCTCTGTGTTCACCATTTTCCTATAAGTTGGGCTTTGCATCATCTAACTTCTATGCCCCTTTGTTCCTGACTGGGTTTGGAGCCCATAAGCTCCTAAATGCCCGAGTATTTTTGGAAAATGAGATCTAAATCACTTGGACTTAAATCCACAAATATATTAGCCCTACCCACTAATTCCCACTGCTTTCAATAGGAATTAGACACCTAAGGAGGAGTTAGTCCAAATGTCGTCCTGAGGATCAGAGAATAGCAACAGCTTAACTGCTTTAAAAATCTGGGCCTGCATCTTACGTGAGGTGAGACTTTCATCGTTTCCCAGTTTACAGATGGGGTGGCTTGTCCTGCCTCTTAAGCAACTAACCTAGATATACACACTAAGTCGTTGGCGGTCCAGAATCCTAACATCTGGCCACATGTTGGAAACTATCCGCCAGCCTCCCAACATGGTGACTGTGGTTCTGCTGATCGTCACTAAACCCGCTTTTTTTTTTAACTGAGAAATTTAAAAAACTGAAAATCTGGTACTGGGTGAAATTCAAGAGTCTCGAATCTGGATGATGATTAATATTATCCTATGTACTTATTCCTTCATTTTCAGTATCTACTTGTATAATAAATGTGTTCAGCCTGTCACAGATTTTATTTTATGCCCCCACCTTGTATCATTTCACATTCTTTTTAAGTACTTGGTCATCTATTACATGACTCATTAGTTTGACTTCTCTGCAGAATTAAAATAAGTTGCAGTAAAAATAATATATTGAAGCTCAAGTTTCAACTACATCACCCATGCCTGCTTAAAAGCATCTTTCAATGTCATTTCAAACTTATATACAATACGAGGGGATTCACGCTCAGTCAACCTCTTGGCTTCATTTTTCCCTTCACTCATTCAATTAATGAAGAAAGCTGTGAGTGTTTGTTTGCTGGCTGTGAAATAGAAGTTGGAGAAACCGGTTCCAATCAAAAGAAATGACTAATGTCCTTCTAAGGAGCACCACTTTATTAAATTCCATCACCAGGCATTCATCTTCCTATGTTCCTCTCTTCTCCCCTCCAAATAATAAGCATCTAAACACAGTCACCTTGAAGGTAAAGATACCGAAAACAATGAAATGGAAGCTGATGAAGGCTCTTGCATTATTTAATAAGCTTTCTTTGAAAGTTTAAAGTTTATTTGAACAACTCTCATGAAATACCTTATGAAGGTCTTGCATGCCAGAAGCAAAGTGCCATATGCTAGAAAAATTGATATCTATTTTCAAAAAAGACTCCAATAAGTAAAATATTCTTTGAAATAGATTTCACCCAGGACAGCTGATAATAAATTAAACAAACAATAACAGGTAAATATGGATTTGCAGCAGCTTTTTTTTTTTTTTTTTTTTTTTAAATATATTCCAGGTTTTCAAAGCGTTTTGCCAAGCACTACTACTTAGGTCTCACAGCACCCCCCAGGGTTAGGTATTACTACATTTACTTTACAGACTCATGCATTGAGTCATGGGGATAAGAAGCGATCATTCAAAGGCACAGAGGGAGTCAGCAGAGGTGGAAGAGAATTCATGAATCATGACTGCCTGACCCCAGCGAGCTGTTGAACCATCTTCCTTCCCACAATCATTATGCATGTCTTGTGATTTAGTATAAAGCTGTTCCCTTTCCCAGTTTAAACTGCTCAGATTTTAACTTCTACTGCAGAAGAAAGGAGAGCTGGGATAGGAATCAACAAGATAGAGAGGGAAGAAACAGGAGAGAAGAGATTGTGTTTTTGTAACAGTGTCTAAAAATGAAATGAGAATAGCCTGACTAGCCGCAGAGGAACCTATTTCCAGCTGTATTGAATGGGAAGCATCTATGCAGCCTTTTCATCTGCAACACAGGGCACTTTTTTTCTTATTGTAAAAATCTCAAAGGAATGAAATTAGAAGTGCTTTATTTGGTCGTATGTCTAATCAATCTCTAAATGACCTATAGATACATTTCCTTAAAGTCTCATCCATACTTCCAGTCTTCCAAAAAAGAAATGATTATGTTACTCAGACTCCGTTCATCTCACTGTAATTGCAACAGAAACACAAATTGACTTATCTTCTGATCCAATAATCTGAGTGATTATTTTAACGACAAGCAAAACGAGCAATCAAACAATATCTTCACAAGATGCATTGGAAATATGTTTTTTTTAAAGCTTTTGTCTCTTCTTTAAGAATACCACATGTATAAAAAACCTTGTTTTAAAGGGAGAAGGTTTTTGCCATTGGTAAGATGATGCTTTCAAACTTCTTAAAGGCTGCGGGAAAACTTTGTTTTGATTATTATTTCTTAAATTTCAAACAAAGAACTGCTCTTGTTGAGTGTATGGCAAGAAAAAAATACAAGGCAAGCCACAAAACCCAGCTCTGATTATGAAATAAAAAATAACTTTCTTAGTTTCTCATAAGGAAGCAACTGTTAGAGCAACAAGTTTGTGGAGCCATTCTTGTAGAGAATGTTTAGCATATAAATATTTATTAATATATGCATAGTTATTAATATTTATTATTAATCTTAATTCTATTAATATTTATTAAATCGTTATATGACAGTTGTCCCTAGAAGCAGAGGCCTCAGTGTTGCAGGCACTGTGCATATATGTGATAAACGACAGCCCACTTACAGAGCATGCAGTCTACAAGACAAGACATGATTTAAGAGGCGAGTGAGAAAAGGTAGGGGAGGCACCAATAATAATAATTTTTAAAAGCATGATCTCAATACACAGCCAATAAGGAGAGGTAACCAGAGCTCTCCCCTCTTTAGCTGCCACCAGATTGATTTCATACGTTTTGTCCACAGTTTGCTGGCTGTCCCATGGCTCATGAACTGCAAGTTCATCGTCAATCAAAAAGATCCAAGGTCCTTGTGAGCCTTGTGGCTGGTAAAACTAGAGTAGGTTTCTGTAGCCTACGGCACACAAAGGACCGACTGGCAGGCGTCATGCTTGGCTGCCTTTGACTTCCCAGCCAAAATAAGTATGTACCAGTTTACAACTGGGTTGACTGGGGGCAAGCTTTGGCACAAGTCCAGAGTGGAGTTTGAACTCGCATCTCCGGAGCTGCCTTAACTGCTCTACTGCTGGGCCCCCTTAGGCAGTAAATTAGAAAAAATTAAAAATTAATGTTCATTCCCTGACTTCAACCTCTTATTTAGGAAGCTAAATATATATAGCTATTTTTAAGGTAAATGCCATGTTACAAATTTCCACCAACATACTTTCTCAATAAGTAAGAAAGAACAGCTAATTGTAGTCTAATTAGATATAATCAATTGTGGTCAGCAATAATACACAGACTCTTGTTTTCTTGCAAAGGGATCTGAAAACCTTTGTTTTCTACTATTTTCAGAGTTGATTCAGTACATTAATTAGCTGCCTGAAGATTAACATTTATTTTTACTTATCTCGCACTTACCTTCCATCATTAAAGACATGGCAAAGTCACTCGGGCTATAATTGCGACGTGTTGTTTAGCAAAGCCTTAAAATTGGGTTTATTGTTTGTCTTGGAAATATTTTTGCCTAGATATACATTCTAATTTCCCACTGATCAACAGCTTCCCTTTTTTTAGCTCAAAAAAAATAAAAAAAATCAAACTTTACCTCACAGCTATTCATTAGGAGTTCACAGTGTGTTAACAGGAATGAACAAGCTGCAGCTCATTTACCTCTGTTACGTGAGGTGCTGGGTCCCTTTCGCTACTGCTGATTTTGATGGAGCTTAGGGGCATTCAGCTGAAAACATCAAGTCTTATGCTGCAGTTTACTGTTACTGCAAGGGCTGGTGCAAGTAGATTAGGTTTTGGCACAAATGATGGATGAACACGAGACTTTCAAACAGCCCCTATGATATGGCATTTCTTTGGAAACAAAGCTGCACCAAACATTTTAGTGCGAGTCAGTGGGAGAATTTTTTTTTAGGTGCATTTGATGGCCAAGGTCAACTTAATGATTTCCAAATCAGTACTATCTTAATGGACCACCGATTTGAAGAGCGCAGATGGCTTGGACCTTAAATGTACATGCCTAAACTCCATGATTATGAGCAGAATTTACTCACATGCATCAAGTATCAAAATGGACTCGAACCCACGTGGTACACAAACCCTGAAAGGCAAAAAAGCTTTTAACGTATCATTCCTACCTCTAGGACTGTTGAGAGAAGCCTCGGCCGCCCTTCCGCCATCTCCGCAGTGACTCTGATCAAATGGGAGGCACTGATCGCCTGTCCCTGCAACCACATCATAGTTCTTGGCCAAATCCTTTGTTTCACTGAGCGATTTCGCTTTGTAGACTCTCCTGGTGTTGGTGTCTGACAAGTAGAGGGATTCTGAGGCTGGGTCCACAGCCAGGTAGTACTTGTGAGCTGGACTCGTACTTAAGAGAAGAAGAGCAAAGTCAGAGAATTAATGTGTTCATCATGCTCCCTGTTTGAAGAAATTTACTTCCAGCAGCATAGACCATCTGCTCTCTTTTTTCTCCCTGGGTATACCTATGCTGCAGTGACAGCAGGATACTGCAGGCATACCCAACCTAGCTTTAAACTAGGATGTGGGAGCATGGCATGCAGCACTAGTAGCCGAAAAGCTGAGTAAAAAAAGTTGGCTGGTTAGTCCATGCTGAACTAAATTTGCAGCAGCAATTGCAAGATGGATATATTGACAGTTTTCAAAAGCAGAAGCCTTTTTTTTATATGCATGCTAAATGTCATGACTATCAGCATTCAAAACCACATTATGACTTAAAGGAGAGCAGCAGGGTACCCCACAGACTGTTCTGCGTAGGCACAAAAATCCACTTCTGGTTATTTTTATCCTCATTTAAACATTAAGTAACATGAAGGTGTGAAATATGGTGCATTAATTCATGCCTACTATGTTGTCAGGAACAAGGCGGAAGGCCAAGTACCGTCAATGCAACTAGGCGTGAATTAATGCACCATAATTCACGCACTGAAGTGCCTTATTGAGATGATAAAACGTTATTTAAAAAAAAATATTTACACATGTTAATTAAGTGGTAAGGCTCATGAATTCTAATAAGTGAACTGGACTACATCTTATCAACCGATCAGATTTTTTTTTTTTTTGGTGGTTGCTTCTTTCTGGCAGCTTGACAATCTAAGCAAATTTGCTGCTTAAGGAAGCCCTCTGAGATGGGAAGTAACAAGTACAATGGCTTTAATTCTGCCAAGGTTGCACATGTTGGCCCCAATCATAAAGAGGGAATAGGAGCAGAGTCTCAAGCTTGTGCAGAGCATGACTGAGATCAGGAGAATTCTGTGCAGACACAATCAGGGTCGCTGCTTGCTAAATGTCTGTACAAATTCCAGCTAATTCCCAGAGCCTGAGAGCAGACGTTTTCTCACTGCAGTGCTCTCTCTGGAGGGAGAAGAGCATTTCTGACAGTCAGCTATCCTGAAGTCTGAACTTCCAATGTTTTTCTGTGACATGCCTCAAGGCTGCTATTTTTTCAGTACATCATATTCAAATTTCTTACAGGTTTATACTCTGTTCAGATAGTTTGCTGTCATGCAGTTGAAAGAGAGACTGTCAAAAAATCACGCTTTTCCTCCCGAAGATATTTTACTACTGTTGCGGAGAGCACCTGAGACGAGTGTAATGTGCAGATGAGAGTTCGGAGATGTTTCTGTGTTTTGTCAGTTCCCTTATGTGTGCGGTGAAGCTGACACTGTGCTGTGTATACTTAGTTTCCCCTATTCACACAGGTCTCCCGCACTGGCGGAAGAAAAAAATATTTTGGAGAAAACATGATGTTAAATGCACTGCCTTTGCCAGGGATTCGAAAGTATGTGTGTAGCACTGATTTCTTTTAATATTTCAATATCAAACCTACTTCAATATCAAACCTTTGCCTGACCGAGGGAGATACTAGGATTTGCTGACCATTTATTAGATGGTCCTAAATCATCCGAGCAATATTACAGACCCCTGGAAAAATATTTATCAATGGTAATGTATATGAACAGATACATATCCTTTCTTTCATTTAGTCTGGTTTATGAATGCATTTGGTACTGTATTCTAATTTTATACATTCCAGCAAGGCTCAATTCAAATGTCCTACTTCCATTTATGGGGGATTTTAAGAAACCCACAATATAATAATTTTTGATAGAGCCTGATCTTCCAAGGTGCTTAGTGAATTCCTGAATTCCCATTCACATCTAAAGGAAGAGCAAGTCCTCAGCACCCCAAAGACTGGACCATAAGCTCTATTAGTCTAATTCTGGCTAATCACAAGTTTTTTATAAAAGGGAAAAGAGAGAAATGGGGGGAGAGAAAAAAGATTCTGTTAGACAGGAAATAAGGAAGAAGGGAGATACAGGGGAAGGACAGAGGATTGAGAGAGGATTGGTAGAATGAAGGAGGTGAGAAAGAGGGAATGAGAGAAATGTGATTAAATGCGGAATCAAAGCTGCTATTATTCTGAAGTTAATTAAACTTTTTTTTGTTAAAAATATTAGGACTGGTCACTTGTGGGGGTTTGCAGTTGAAGTTCAAGAGCCATCTGGACTAATTAAACACAGGGTTTTTCATAAAACCCTGCTGTGGAGAAATTAACAGGGAGAATCCAAGATGTTAAATGTGCACCACTCAAGTTACACCCACAAAGTACCAGGGGTCATTATAAACTCTCCTCTTAGTCATGCTTGTTGTCATTGGATATAATATACTCGCTTTGAGAAAATGCTTAATGCCACCTGTGGTTATAGCCTTGAATGCTAAAATATACAAAAATGTTTAATAGAAATGGAAACCCCCCCGGCCTCCCAACAAAACTATACCTGATCTTTGGGGATACATGGAATGACATCTGTAACATGGCCTGTTTTAATTAGTAATGTTAAAAATTGTCAAGTGATCTAATAAAATATTTATAGTGATTTATTTCAGAAGAAACTATTTCCTTCTCTGGGTTCTTTACCCTCTCTGAGTTCAATGCCCAGATTCCAGTTCACTAGTTCCCAAACAGCTTTATTACTTGGTGTTAAAAATACTGATTACAGAGAGCCTAGGAAACTAATGGAACCAGCCTGACCTCGTGAGGGACACACTGAGAATATCAATGTTTTTGAACGGAACAAACAAAATATGTCTAAAGGTCAGTGTGACCCAATTGGAATCGTTCTCTAGCCGTGCTCTACCGGCTTTTAAAATAAAATTAATCTTTGTGCAATTTTTGCCAGGGGTAAGGTAGGCAGAAAGGAGGAATGGACTGCCCATGATTGATGCTGATTGTATGCTATACTGTACGGAGGGGGAATGCGGTTGGATACCGTGGACGGGGCACTGTATAAGGACCTGAATACAACGTAATAGAACAGCTTCTAGAAAACGGCTACCCAAAGCACTTGGCTGAGTACTCAAAGCAGCAGCTAAAAATCCATGTCATGAATTCAGGCTCCTTGTAAAGCTTTTATCTTCATGAAAACGGGGCTTGGAACTTATCTGTACGATGAATTTGCTCCTTGCCTTGTATGATGTTGCTACAGAAGCAGCCCCCATGGCATAAAAGAGAGCGAATGACTATGAAGCAGTCTGCGTGTGCAGACATCGAGTTCAGACGTCTCACTAGCACCACGTCTTAGATTGCTGGCATTTGTTAGTCTCTTCCATGTGGTGTCAGACTCATCTCTTTGGAGACTGAGGAGGGTGCTGAGGGCTGGAACTTAATGACAGTTGTTGGGGGCTGTTGCAAGTTCAAGTTGCTTCCCGAGTTCCAGGTATAAGGAGTAACAGCCACTACTAAATGTCACCATTTTAGCGTGAGTGGCCTTGCCCACTTTTCGCACCAGCTAATTACAGGCTGTTATCACAGGGAGGGCATACTGCAGCTACAATACTGCCTTTGTGTAGGAGGTGGCACATGCTGGGAGAAGGAATGAGCCTTACAAGGACAGGCCACAACTGCAGTCTTTACACTAGGGAAGCACACAGACTGATTGGGATCCTTTCATCTGCGAGAGATGGTGGATAGTGCAGCCTATGGCATAGATGGTTTGCATGTCTCATGTGTCTGAATAGTCTGATCTGAGATTTGCATGATCTGTGGCAGTGGTTGCAACTGTATGTGTCATGATTGGGTGGTTTGGGAGCTGCTTGCTTCCTGTGGACTCTTTTCTCTTCAAGCTGTTGGAGCCAATTCCTGTCGTGGACTTTAATGCCCTGGTGGAGACGGTGACACCACTTGTTCTGATCACTTGCCAAGGTTTCCCGTTGGTCAGGATCAATTCCAAATGCCCTCATATCTCACTTGCAAGTGTCTTTGTACTGAAGCTTGAGATGTCCTGTTGTTTTTGTTCCCTCTAATAGTTCCCTGTATAGCATGTCCTTGGGTATATGTCCATCTTCCAATCTGCTCAGATGGCCTAGCCAGTACAGTAGTCTCTATTTGAGTAGGGCTGCAATACTTGGTAAATTTGCCCTTTGAAGCACTTCTGCATTGGTAACTTTATCTTGACATTTGATGTTGAGTATGCAGCATAAACAGCATAGGTGGAAGCAGGTTATGCATACATTGTCCATGTTTCCCCACCATACATGAAAGTGCTGAGTACGCAAGCTTTGTACACTAGCATTTTGGTCTTGATGGTAAGCTTTGACTTGTTCCATGCTGTTTTAATTAGTCTGCTGAAGGTGATGGCAGCCTTTCCAATGTGAACATTAAGTTCTTCATCCAGTGAGAGGTTGGCGGTCACTGTGGAGCCTAGGTAGCTGAACTTCTGGCTGGTTCTCGTTAAGTGTGATTGATGGATCTTGTGGAACTCCCTGTCCTAGCACAACTGTTTTCTTTATGCTGATGGTGACAGCAAATGCCCGGCAAGCTCTTGAGAGGCGATCCATGAGTTCTTGTAGTAGGTCTTTGTTGTGGGCTACAAGGGCAGTGAATAGAAGCTCCCCAATAAGCACCTTTCTAATTTTAGTCTTTATCTTAATTCATGACAGGCTGAAGAGCTTCCCATCTGATCTGGTGTGAAGGTATATTCCTCCTTCCATGTCTTCAAACATGTAGTTCAGGAGTAGCGAGAAGAAGATTCCAAAGAGTGTAGGGGCAAGAACGCATCCTTGCTCCACTCTGTTTCTCATCTCAAAGCTGTCTGAAGTGGACTCAAACTGAACAGTAGCTTTCATGTTGGTGTGGAAGGAATGTATAAGACTTAACAGGATTGGTGAGCATCTTATCTTTTCCAGGACTGCAAATAGACCTGCTTTGCTGATGGTATCAAATGTTTTTGTTAGATCCACAAAGGTGATGCACAGTGGTCAGTTTTGCTGTCTGCACTTTTTTTGAAGTTGCCGCAGAGAAAATACCATGTCTATGGTTTATCATCCAGCCCTGAATCCACACTGAGATTCACGGTAAATATGACTCACCAGCTGTTGTAGATGCACCAAGATGATTCTTGTGAAAGCTTTTCCTGCTGTACTAAGTTGCAAGATACCTCTGTAGTTGTTGCAGTCACTCTTATCTCCTTTATTTTTATACAGAGTGACAATGTTTGCATCACGCATGTCTTGTGGTGCCTCACCCTCTTTCCAGCTTTTGAGTAGCAGTTGATGAAATAGGCTTCCTTTCCTGGACTTGAGAATTTCCACCGGGATGCCATCTTTTCCAGAAGTCTTGCCATTTGATAATAAATCAATGGCATTACTTAACTCTTCTACAGTGGGCTCCACATCTAACCCTAGCATGACCTGTAGAGTTGGCAGGTTCAGTGGTTCACTGGTAATGTTTCTTTCTTGTAAGTATAGCTCTGAGTAGTGTTCAGCCCAAAGAGACATCTGCTTGTTTCTATCTGTAATGGCTTCACCATTGCACAACTCGAGAGGAGCAACCTTGTTGACAGTAGGGCCTAGAGCTTTCTTCAGCCCTTTGCACATGACTTTTAGTTTCCTGTGTCTGAGGCTGTCTGTATCTCATCACAGAGCTTAGTCTAGTACTGATCTGCACAGTGTCTGGTTGCTCTCTGTACCTCATTTTTTGCTTGTTGAAGTCTTGCATTGGTGCTCTCAATTGGCTTCTTGCTGTGTTTCGGATAGGCTGTGTTCTTGATGTTGACAAGAGGTAATAGTTCTTCTGTATTTTCCTCAAACAGTTCATATTGAATGGTCTCTTTTCCCCAAATGTAGCTTTAGCTGTTTCATGGACTGCAGTTCTTAAACCTTCCCAAATTTCCTCTGTTCTTTTATACTGACTTCCCAAACATGCTGAGTTTGAAAGCTTTCGCAAACTCTTAGCACTTACTCTGATTCCTGGTGTTAGTGGTATTGATTCTGGACTTGCTCCTAGGTTTTGCTCCATGTAGTTTCTTGGCTGTAATATTCACTTTGCTAATGATCATGGAGTGGACGGTGTCAGAACTGGCACTGTGGAACGTGCGGGTCTTCTGCATTGAAGGTAAATCTTTCCTCCTAACAATAACAAGGTCTAACTGGTGCCAGCGACCCGATCGTGGATGTTGCCGTGACACTGGTGATTTTTTCCGGCAAGATATGAATTGGTAATGCACAATTGCTTTTGGGCACAGAATTCAAGAAATCATTGGCCATTTTCATTTATCTTGCCAATGCTAAACATCTTGGCAATCTGGCCATGAGTTGTTGCTTGCACTGACTCTTGCATTAAAATCTCCAAGGAGGAACAGTCGCTCGGTTGATGGTATTCCTTTGACAACCTGGTGCAGTGTCATAAAATGTATCCTTCTCCTAAGGGACGGAGTTGAGTGTTGGTGCATAAGCACTGATGATGTTCGCAAAGCTGATGATTGTCTGAAGTCTAAGTTGGATGATGCGCTCTGACTCTCTAATGGGTGTTTCTATAAGCTTTACCACCTTGTTGCTCACAGTGAAGCTGATGCTGTGCAGACTATTTTCTTTAGTAGTTTTACCTTTCCAAAAGAAGCTATAATTGGCCTCTTGGATAGAACCAGCATCTGCAAGTCTTGTTTCCTAGAGCACTGCAATGTCAACATTGAGTTTGTACAGCTTGCAGTCAATCAAGACTGACTTCTGTATGCTGCTTATCTACTGTAGGTCATCATAGTCTGTCAGGCCTAGACACATGATCTTGATGTTCCAGCTTCCAAGCCAGAAGGTTCTTGATTTCTCGTTTTTGCCAGGTGCAAGATTTTGTCTGCTTTTACGCTCTTGGCCTAGTCCCATGTACCCAATGAGATAGACAGACGGTAGTGGGTCAGCACCTAACTGTCCAGTGGCTGCCTGGCATTATGGCGGGCGGTAGCTGATTAGTGGAATGCGACGATTCCTTATGCTCAAAGGTGACCCATGAAGCCCTGCTCTATGCCAATCAAGTGAAAGCTTGTAACCCATAACTGCCACCTTCCGTATTGTGTCCATTCTGCCAGCAAGGATATGTCCTCTCCATGTGCTGTGGCTGCAATAGCCTGGGCAGTTGATATGGAGACACTACTCTGCCCATGTATCAGCGCCTCCCTCTTGGCTATACTGGTTTGGTCCAAAGGAAAGGCGGGAGTCGATACGTTTAGAACTAGCTATGCTGCTGGAGTTGCCAGTGCAGAGGAGGTACTCTGCCCATGTATCAGCGCCTCCCTCTTGGCTATACTGGTTTGGTCCAAAGGAAAGGCGGGAGTCGATACGTTTAGAACTAGCTATGCTGCTGGAGTTGCCAGTGCAGAGGAGGTCTGCCATCTGCCTGCCTTTTGGGGCTCCACTCCTAGACTGGTTGCCAGCCACAGCTGAAGAGCCCAATCTGCCCTGTGTGGATGCCGTTGGCAAAATCACTGAGCGATTATGCTCATCTACCTTTTGATGGCATTTCCTTCATCAAGGGTTCCACTACCTTCCTTAGGCGCTCATCCAGCTGAAGCTGTTAGTGCTTCCTGAGGTTGCCAGGTTAATTAACCACCACCCAGCACTTGGCGTTGAGTAGGTTTACTGCTTATGGTCATGACGGTAGCAGGTTTTCAATTCTGACCTGACCACAGAGTACCTTCTTTCCACTCTAAGAGATGCAAACCAGTCCAGAATGGGGGCAGAAGAGGCAGGGCACAGTCCTGTTCTTCCTGAACTAGCTAGAAGGGTCTGGCTGAGCATCCTCAGACACTGTATAATAAGGGCTTTCCCTGCACTTTATGGCATTCCCAGAGGTCTCCAATGGAGCCTATAGACTCCTCTACCCCATTCCCAGACAGGGCCCACCTGCAGGTTACCCGAACTGTGGCAAAAGGTATAATAGGCGCTACTCCTGCAAGACCAATCTACAACTGTGGAAGCACTCTATGTTCCTCTGTCCTCCTTGGGAAGAAGGCACATTCATACCCTTCTCTAATGTGGCTTTGGCTTTTAAAGCCTCAGCAGAGCTGTGTGCAATGAAGACTGGTAACAGCTTTTCCATAACCACAATACCTTTTACTTGCTCCAAGTGATGTGCTCCAGTTTACCACAGATCACTTCATTTAAGTTAGTAAGACTAATGTAACTTGGCAAATAGGCAATTAATACTTGCAATTAATAGTCTACAGCACTTTAGTGGGAAGTAATCTGACAAGTAACTTAACTAATGTTTAAGCCTATGTAGGCAAGCTAGCAGGTTTCTGTTTTACTGAACTGACATTGAGAAAGTTGTCTTTCATAAACTGAAGCAAAAATTAAGAACCTTGATTAATGCCATTTTGCTGACAATTGGCATTCCAGAGCAAACCAATTCAATTTTCTTCTTTTCAACTTCATGTAATTTAGAACAAATTTGACCAGTTTATCTCAGAAACAAAATTGAAACGATCATTAAAACAAACCATGGAAATGCATGCCATGAGCTACTGTAATATCTTCCCATTAACTTTTTGTTGCAAAATGCATGAAAGATTATATTTTTGATAAGGAGGCTGGCAAATAAACTCTCATTCAGTAATAATATTGTGGCTAAAGTCAAATAATTGATGATGATGGTGTCAGCCCTCAAAACAAAATGTGCTGTACATTTGGTTTAGTCTGTTCTGGGATTTTCTCTGTGTTGTCACACAGCCATCAAAATAGGATGCCTCCATCCTGCCTTATCTACTCATTTAATTAATCTGTCAGGAGAGGGAGGAGCTTGTTTCTTAGACTCTAAGGAAAGCGTAAGAAGCCCTGATAGCCTGTTGTTCTCTGTTCTTCCTAACCCTTTTAATGTCATGTACTGGCTAGATTGATCCAGCCGACACTCAGCTATCTAGAGTCTGTCTCTTCCCCCATGCGGGGTTATGCTTAGGCTGTGATTCTGCTGTGAGAAAGAGAACAAGGCTTTCTTGCACTTCTTCTTAATACAAGGAAGGGGGCAGAGCGGGGAAGAAAGGGAAGAACTTTTGGGCATCTACTTTTTTGGCCACCTCTCTCACTACCTGTTGTGTGGAGTGGCCAACAGGCCCCATGGTAAGGAATGAGCTGCTCTAAAAAGTGGGAAGTAGCATTCCTCCTCCCCAGGGCCATGTGAAAGCAGAAAAGGAGCTGTGACTTGCCAAGTCACAGTTCTGTGACTGTTCCTTGACCAGTTCTACTTTGCCCTGGCAGACCACATTTACAGTTGACCAAGTGTATACAAAATATATGAGGATGTTTCAGAAATTAACAGCAATTTTGAAATAAAACCACTTGGTGTGCAATGCAGTTAGTGGACCACATCACTTCTCTAGATAGTCATGAACGATGGGGTCATTCGACAAAGCTGCAGTCAGTGTTCCTGCTGCTGTACAGTTTCCCTCTTTGTCACAGACCTACAACACGGGCAGCTGTTTTACCTTTAGTTTCTGAAACACGCTTGTAGAGCAAAATGAATAGGACAGATATTAATGAAATAACAGTCACCTTTAACAAATACTCTTAACCCTTGCTCTTACAGTTAGGTTCTGTTCTGTGCCCTGGTGATTAGCAAACTGAGGGGCCTGTAGGTCTGGAGAGGTGCTCCACCTCTACACCCCCCTAAAGCAAACACAGCTGAGTTTGATCTATAGTCACATTGGTTAAAGGTACAGTGCTTCTGTAAACCTGTACTGAACCCCGCTCCTCCCTTTGCTTAGGTTTGTTCTTTTAAAGCAGTGGCATGTGTACACAACAGTACCAGAGTTTACTTACCTATGCCTTGTATCTCTGTTCCTAATATGACAGTTCAGGAGCCGGAAAAAAAGCAAAACAACACACATCAGTTGGCAACATTGACCAAAACCCGTAACAACCACCTCTGCCTACGACACACACACACACACACACACACACACACACACACACACACACACACACCCCAGACTTATTCACTTTGTACAGTCCACCAATGCACCATGCAGGAATCAAGGAAAGCAGTCAAGTCATTCAGCATCCCACCACCACTTTATCCATCATTTCTCTCACTCCAATTTAGCTGCTTCTTTTCCACTGCCCACAGCTCACAGAACTCCTCCTCCCAAACAATTTATGCGCAGTCTTAGCTCTAATCATGCTAGTTGGAAGTTCAGTCGTGTGTTTGGATATGCAATAAAGGTTTGGTGGGGTATAAATTACATGGGACATGGTGCCCCCTGGTGTAGTTTGGTACTTGCATGAGTAAAGGCTTAATCCTAAAAAGTGAGTGGTCCTACTGTTTCCAGTACAGATTAGTGGCTTTTCAGAGAAAGGAACTCTAATTGAGATAAGAGGGTGTAAATAGTGCAGTGTGTAAATAGTAACTGTGAGAAAAGCTTTACTGTAATATTTTGGGGGCCAGGACCATTTTGTACCTCCCAAGAGTAAAACTGGGTGCAGTGTCAATGGCAGGGGCAGGCATATCGAGTACAGTGGTGCACAGTATTACGGCGTCATGGGCCAAATGAGCAATGTGGGGTCTGTCTGTGGGTGCAATCCAGCATACCGAATCTGTCCATGTACCAGCTGACCCTGCATGCTGGCCCAACCCCACACCTGTGTGATCTAGAGCACAGGGCCATGTTATCCTGCCTGTGGGGCTTCCTATGGGTCAGGAAATTTGACAGCAGGGGAATGGCAATTAGCCTGTGGAGATCTCTATTACTGCTGGATGACAACTTCACAGACTGGAGTTTGAGCACCACTGGTATTGCAGGGTAGGTATAGGACAGTAGCCTTTTGGTGGCAGAACGCTCCCTGGATCGAGAGACTTTTGTTCTGAATGCCTGTGACCTGCATATGTCTTAAGATCCACCCAGCTTTAATTTGCTGGGTTTCTAAGAAAGGCTGGGAAACAATTTAACTGGATCTGCATACTTCTGCACTCAATCTGCCCTTAACAGTAAGCACCAATGCTCTGTGAGCTCTGAGCATATCTGAGTCTGTTACTCTGTTGAACTCTTTCATCTTAGGTAGTTAAATCGATTTAAAGGAAAAAAATGCTTTAAAATCTTACTCTACCTTGAAAAATGTATATGAAAAATATATGGGGGGAGAGGATTAAGCGTGTTCAGTTTACACCTTTTTAACTAATTACATAATTAAGAAGACGTAACATAAGCACCCCTGCATCACTTAACTGACCACCTTAAAGTAACCTTAAGGTTTCAGGTATATGTTGTTTGACATTAAATAAGAAAGACACATCTTTTCTAGGCAGCTGAATTTGGCTGATCCCTCAGGCCACTTAAAAATATTTCATTGAATTTCTCATAGCAGTATCATATTCATGATAATAAATCTGACCACCAACCAATCAATGAAATCAATGATTTCTTACCGTAGTTCTAAAATGCTAATGGAATTTCCTGAGGGAAATATCCGTCTGACAAAATTGAAGTCTCCGATATATACACTGCCATCAGGGCCAGAAGCCATAGCAACTGGGGCAAAGAGTTTGTTGTTGAGAGCAAGGCCATTGCAAATGGAGCAAGAGACACTTCTTTGGTGTCCGTTACCCATGACAGTCGAGATAACAGGGGGCTGTTGGGAAATGAACATGTTTTCACCATTTCCTTTGTGTACAATGCCTAGACGGGAGAAAAGAGAAGGTTGAAGACAGAAAGGAGTCATAATAAAAAAGCAAATATTAGCTGTCATAAATTAATTTTGCTCAGTTTTTGCGCTCAGCTCTGTTTTGCTCTCATTGTGCCGCAAAAAAATAAGCAGAGCCGGCAAAGAGAAGACTTGTTCTACCTACGCATTCTGAAACCATGGGTGTAAGTTCCTGGCTTGTTATAATGCTGAAATGAAAATCAGCTGGCAGGGACAAATGCAGTAGTTATAGCATTCTTCAACTTCCCTGTGTATTTAGCAGTGCTGCTGAAAAGCTCTTCATTGACAAGGAGAAGTATGATCAGTTCTTTTAAAGAGTTAAGGACAAGATTCTAAGAACCGACTTCCAATTCTAAACAGCCCCTGCTCGAGCTCCAGGAGCGTCTTGTTTGGGTAGTGGTTAGTGACTATTTTAAGGTCTGCGATCATGATTAGAGCGCATGGTTAGTTAACACTCTAACAAATTGACTGTTAATTGCAGCGGTATCTAATTTCTTGGGGATTACTATTTAAATATTCATTTTATTCATAAATTTTTATTAGCCAGCACAGGAATTTCTTAGACACTTTGAATATTTAATTAAGGGAGATTAATAGCAGGACTACTCTGCATTTTTCAGAAAAGGGCATTGAACTGCAGTGTACAATCAATATTCAAATGCAAGCCGCTGATAATGTATAAAAATGGTGGTGACTGCAGTACAGCTGAGTTAAGCATAGAAGAGAAATTCTGATCAGCAATGGAATTTCTCACCAATGAAAATACAATATGCTCTGCCATAAAATAGAAAACAGCTTTTCAACTTGTCAGTATTTCAGCACTGAGCAGTAGGACATATCATTCAAAAATCTTTCCGATTATTAGGTTGGTAATACCAGATCTAGTACTAACATCTATTTTCTCAGGTAGATATCCTTTTTTTTTTATAACCACATAGCAATATAGTTAACAATTACCCTCAAAAATGACATGTTATTACTATACTCATGGCAATTTTAAAACTGAAGAGAGGTATTCTACAGAAGTCTTCCAAGACCGCAAGTTCCAAATCCCTTGATTCTATTAGAAAGCCCAGCACTCTACCAAATAAGAAGTGTGATTAAGGAAATAAAACACAGGAGAATATAGTTTTTGATTACATTGACAATTGATAGCTGTGCTTCATAGGAGACACTGTGCCACTGGCATATTAACATCCCAGGTTAAAGCCAGAACAATAAAAGAAATGCGCAAAACCCCTTTGTACTGCACCGTGTTCAGCTTTTGAAAAAACATCGTGCTGAAAGGTTCCTTTGTTGCTATTGTCACAAGAATATATGTTTCATCCAACTAAGCATAATTCCATTCCATGATACCACAGCATTCAATCTTGCTCCAGCTATTAACAACACTTTCTTGGCAGTATAACTTTAGGAAATGCATTGCTCGTGTTACAGCTTCCTACCACCTCACACCACAACCCACCGCAATCAATCTACTTGCTATGTAAAATGAACCATAGACACAACTCATCCATTGTCCTGATTCTGAACTGAATACCAGTCTAACATTGATGTAACTCCATCCACTTCATAATTTAAACAGCATAGGGAATTATGCATTAAGAGACATAGGGTGTGTCTACATGTGTGCATTTGCTGCACAGTAACCAAAATTACTGCGCAGTATGGGCACACATCTACGTGTGCACACCCATACCGTGCAGTAAATATGGTAACTTATGCTGACTTGAGTGTAAATTTGATAACACCCTACTGTTCAATAATGAGTGTGTGTGAACTGACTTGGATCTAACCTTAGTCCCAAGTCAGTCCATGGGCAGCGTTAACGTGATTTAACACCTGCACGTGTCGACGTCGGCCTATTCCTGCTAACTGTGCAGTAAATTTAAGCTGGTGTAAATGCACATGTAGACATGCCCACATTCAACTACTTTAGAGTCTCCTTAAATGTTGACACAGTTGCAACTGTAGCAATCCTATAGTCCTTGTCTAGAAGTTATTTTGCAGTTTGTAAAGAAGTTTGAAATGGAAATTCCCCTTGGAGCCTAGTGGGTGGTACCTTATACAGCTTTCAAAGAGGAAACTTTTCAAATTTATTGATGAACAACAAGGGACAAGATATGTATTTCTCTTTGGAGTTTAGACTCAGCATAGAAGAGGACCTTGGAAATATACCAACATAATCAATGGAAATTGATTTCTTTCTCCCACCCTGTAAAACCATTTTCCTGACAGGAGATGTTGGCCTTTGTCTGAGGCTCACTATGTAAAGACACTCTCTCATCTGTCTCATACAAACACCAATATATAATTAGGACTCCAGAGAGTTTGCCTGGCTTTTAAAAAATTTAAGCATGTGCTTAGTTTTAAGCATGTGAGTAGTCGCTTTGATTTCAATCAGTATGTTGCTGGATCGGGGCCAGAGCTACTGTATCTGTAACTTCAAAGAATAAAGTCCCTTTAAAATGGAAAAAGAACACTTTCAATATACTTGCCCATCTAAAGAATAATCCACTTCAAAGGAAATACTGGTTATTCATTCGTATTCATCAGCTAGCTGGACAGTTCAACAGTACTTCATGCATTCAGGAGCTAATATGCAGGTATGTGTGATCTCTAAATACAAAAGCCAGATTGGTCTCTTAGGTACTTCCAGCTCAGGCTTCAATATCCTTAAATATTAGACACCTGGCTCTGAGTAGTAATTCAAAGAAATGGGATTAATGACCTTGATTCCCTATACAGTCACTGGGGGAAATTAAGTATCTCTGAGGGGCAATTCAGAGACCAGACATTGACTAGGGAACAGGAAATGCTGAGCATATGTCAGAACTTCCATCCTTCCTGGGAGACAGGGCTGCCAGTAAAATGCCTTTATCCACAGGATCCAGGGCCTTCTGAGGAGACCTAATGATAGTGATGTCTACCCTCCCTGTAATAACCTAGTGCTTACAGCACCTCAGTCAGGAAATAGGAGACGTAGGTTGCATATACACTTTCAAATAATATGGGATAATTCTCTCAGGTTTATTCTCTTGGTAGAAAAACTTACCCAGAGCTGCATGTACAGGCAGTTGAATGCTGAGGCCCTGAAGAATGGAGAGCTTGCAATGCTGACACTGTGCATTTCAACTCAGCATGCTCTGCAAACTCCCTTAGTCTGCCTGGTGGCAGGTGGCAACAGTGCATAGGGCAGCCCTGATTGGCTAACCCAGACTGCCCATGGTCAGCCTGCATTTCTTTCCAGCACAGTGTAGGGACTGTGAAGGGGTCATGTTCTGCTCCCTGCTGGAGCAGTGGAGGCCAATGAGTGACCCACTGTCTCCTGAGGCATGGAGATGGATGCTGGAGGACTTTATTCTTTTCTGAGAAAAGCTACAGCACATACAGATATTTAATTCTAGTTGTTCCCAGGTTATTTTTCTCCTGAAGCAGCCATTTTTACTCTGGGAGAAAAAGCCTGAACATCTGTACACTCATGGTTTATCCTGGGAGAGCAGCAGCTATAGGTTATAGGACAGTCTGGCTGGGAACAACCCATATTACTTAAGTGGGGCCACTTTGTAGATATAGAGTCTGACTCCTTGGCTTCAAGATCAGAATGCTTAGCTGTCAGAGGAGGAGACTACGCCCTACACTGCTCATGCATTTTCTCTCAGTCATAGAAATAACCATAAGAACAGGGAAGGAACAGCAGAAAGTCTGCTGGGGGAGAAGACTTTATTGATGGAAATCGACTGCAACCTCCGTATCACAATACAACTGATTAAACTAATGTTAGGGTAAAATGAAAGTTAACAAAAACCATTCAAAATAAAGAATAGAAAAACTTTACATTTGAATTGTGTTCCTGATGCTATTCCTACAGTTGATCCAGTGGCAGCATTTCAAAAAGGAAATAAATCTATGGCCTGTGAAAATAATTGCAAGAAATTCATATTTGAGATGGCTGTTCTACCATCATGCTTTCAGCTCCTCTCAAACTGGCACAGAACATAAACCTCAAATTTATTTTTTCTGTCTTTAGGCTTGACTCACAACCTTACCCTTATTTACATGTCTGGGTTGCATAGATGAAATTGAAGAGATTTTCTTAACCTTTTGGCTAAGACCAAGTAGTAGTCTATTATTTATTCTTGACCTTTTGGTAATGGAGTTGAATATCTGGTTTGTCATTTATTTGTGGGGCTATTTTCTACTAAGTTAGATGGATAATTGCTATGTTTAATTATTTTTCCATCTTGGACTCCTCAAGCATTTGTTCTTACTTTAGAGTGCTATGGGCCAACTCTAAAGCTCACTGAAGTCGATGGGACTCTTCAGTGATTTTACTTGGTTTTAGATCACGTCTTATAACCCCAATTCAAGAAGGCACTTACGTATATGCCTAACTTTAAACATATGAGTAGACAAATTAACTTCAAGGAACAACATGTACTCTATGCCTCCCAGGACTGCATACTTGGAAAGGGAAAGGTGAATAACAGTTGACCCTGATTTAAATCTTAATCTTTCCCAGTTTATGCATGTATGTTAGGTGGGAATGTTAGATAACAAATACTTAAAGACTGCATAAAATTAAAATCCCTTCTTAAGTGTGTTAGATGGATATTTATTCACCTCTACTTACATAAAAATATTGAGTGCTTGCTTATATTTGTTTTAAAAGGCAGGATGAAGAAGCTGAACAGGACTCCTGTAATGCTTAGGTGTTCGTAGCAAGCAATGTAGCTAAACTCTAGGTTGCTGCTCTGTTGTGAGGCCCCTTTAAGACAGTGGTGGGATGCAAAATAGAGAGAGACAGGGATATGTTACTTTCAGTTTCCATGATAAGGAACCACTGGTCTATTTCTGGAAATGTTTTAAGCAGTAAACATGGTCAAAGCAGGATTGGATTGAAAGGGAAATACATGTAAGATCCAATGTGTGCATAAAGACCCAATGGAAATAAGGGGACAAAACAAAGCCCCTGAGAAGAGGCGCAAGACAGCAATGCAGGATCCTTTTGAGCTGATTGTTATTTGATTCTGCTCCACCTGATCACTAACGTAACTAAAAGTGAGAAAGTATTATGCTATAGTCCTATTAAAGAGAGCTGCTTCAATTAATTAAACTTGCAAAATGGGTTTGGACTGTGTCCGTTCCCCAGCTGGGAGAGGAAGACTCCTTTCCCCAGGGAAAACATAGGTATAAGAGTTAGTGACAATCAAAATTTTTACTTAATCAAATCACAAGGGCTTCTCAGGGATAGTACTAACAGGAATATTTAGAAGAGGCTGCATCCTTTTGAAGTAAGTGTAGCATGAAAATTCAGGTGCATTAAACTAGGCCTCCGCACGCATCTGGATGTGTGCCTGTCGGCAGTAAATGTGCTCCTGACAGGAGCAGTTCAGTTTAGGGTTCTGCCCCCCCTGCAGCAGCCAGGGGGAGTTCCAGGCTCCCCTGGGTGCCAGCCTCAGACTTACAGGGGGCACAGGGGCTGGTCCTGACCTTCATGGGGCAGGGGAGAGCTGCCTGGGGTACCAGGCAGTTGCCTCCCAGCCACATGGAGATGGGGACACTCCCTCCAGCTACATGGAGGTTGGGACCTGTCCTGATCTCCATGTGTCTGGAAGAGAGCTGTCCCAGCTTGGTGGGATGGGGTAGAGGCTATCCACAGGGCAAGAGAGAGCTGTCTGGGCAGCTGCCTTCCAGGCATGTGGAGATTGGGACCCATCCTGATCTCCATGTGGCTGGGAGGCACCATCCCACTGAGCCTGGGCAGCTCTCCCCACCCCCTGTGGCCCTCTGCAATTTGCTCCCGGTCAGTGTCTACACATTCACTTTGGCACATTAGTTTAATGCACTGATTTCTAGTACCTTTATCTACAGGTACTAGAAAATGGCACATTAGACTAATCTACTATGCAGTAATTGCTGTGTATGTGTAGACACTGATGCTTCACTGTGCATTACATAAAAGCATCTCATGTAGATACACCCGCTGTGTAGCCTAGAGATACCCCCAGCTTTAAATGATCTAGCTTTGATATTGGAAGGAATCTAGCCACAGCAGAAGCTTGAAGCAGTCTGTGCACTGCAGCTAGGACTGCCTAAGCTAGCCTGATTAAAGCTAGCTTGGATGCCTGTACTCTGAAGTATAGCCAGTTGTCTTATACTGTCTCTGGGAGCTGCCGCTAGAAGAATTTATCACCACGTACTCTGTGCTTGTTGCTGAAAGGCATAATTTAGCCCCAAATGTTTAGCCCTTGGGTCCTATCTTGACATTTACAAAGCCTCTTAGAAACATTTTAGTGTGAAAAACAATGGCAATCATTACAATCGGTATGAAGCCTGCGCATCCATATAAATTGGTGTTTTTTGCCAATAACTGTGTCTTGAAATTAAGCTGTGTCAGTGGCAAATTGGCACTAAAAAGTAGACTGTGTGGCGCACAGTTGGGGGCTGGGCTGCCTGAGGTCAGATTCCTCTTTGTGTTAAATGTCAATAGCTGGCATTTAAGAAAGACAATCTATACTAACCAATAATGTGGGGCTGAAAGACCCGCTGTTTAAAATGTCAAACTATTTCAAATCAAAACAAAAATCTGGATAATTTACAAACTAAATCTGACCTTTTGTATATGGAATATTTATACTGTACTCATATACTGGACAACAGAATTTATAAAAGAACTTGACGGCTTTATATCAGTGTAGGAATCCGGGTAACAGTCGTTTGCAGTTGGAAATAGATTTTAGTGGAGAGAATCTCACCTGATTTAAACTTTGGGGAGCTATGTTGAAAATACTGTGCAAACTTATGCTTACTTAAGGATCTGACACTAGGTTTTTCACCATTTTTCCTGCATCTCCATTATTTGCTTATCTACATACCTATATATTCCAGCTGCCGAAATTTACTATAACACGCATTCACTTCATAGTTTAAATGCACTGAGGGTATGTCTACATGGTCTAATGACAGTACCTTTAAGTACATGGTGGGTGACAGTACCAATTCCATCACCTCTGAGTGCCAGATGGACACAGCTACCATGCTTCCAGCTTAGGGGACAGCCAGTGTGGAGGACTGTGGGTGGCATATCTAACGGTGCCAATGCTGAGTATGGTAAGTTCACTGTCTAGATTTATCCCATGGGCTCCTATTTATAGTGACTGGGGGGAGGGGGGATAAGAACAAAATGCTAACAGCCTGAAAACAGATTAATGCCTTGAGAAATTTTAAGCAGAAATCACATTAGGGAAATAAAATGATTCAGTGGATTGTTTTGCTTAGCGCTGGTGACTGCTGCTGGACTTCTAGCCTGAACTGTAACCTAGCCAAAGGACAACATATGGGCAGGTATGTAAGCTTCTACACAGTCTTTGAAATATACTTTAGAAACACCATATCTACATGCAAGTAGCTGGCTTGGTTTTCCTAACCATTAGATTCTCCGCTTCCCTGATGTGACTGCCAATAATGGTACCAGTTGAAGCCAGTTCTGTGGTGAGTACGTCCAATGAGATGATGATGGGTTGTAAAATTGTTTCACAGAGACCAACAAGCTACAACAACGGACAACCCCCATTGCCCAATACTGGATTCAAACCAAGAGCTTCTCACAGAATATTAGAAAAGTAGGGCTGGAAGGGTACTTCAGGAAATCATCTAGTCTCCCAAAAAGACATGGCCTACATGGGGATTGAACCCTTGAGCTTAGCATTATGAACAGCATACTTTAATTAACTGAGCCAACCAAGCCTTCTTGTGCAAATACACTCTAATCATTTAGCTAATTTTAGTATCGTAATGCTTTTATGTCTTTCAGCTGGGGTCCAGTGTACAGTTCCTTCATAAAGGGAATTTACCATTCCTATTAGAACAACATATTAACAATGAGCACCTAACTCCTCATTGTTATTCTGCAAACACATGCCTCTCCAAATGTCTGATCAGTAAAGAAGGAACTTACCGCTCTGTGGATTCAATATATGGTGTTTGTTTATGGCCCAGCCTCCCAGATTCGAAGCATCCATCTCAAAACCCTGAAGGATTACTGTCCTTTTTTCCCAGAGAATAAAATCAGGGCATGTTTCATATTCATATCCTACTGACACTGAAAACAAATCATTAATGAAATGTCAGACTATTTTTCTAATTACAAACTTTTCTAACAATCTAATTTTCAGTTACTTATATGTATTTTTACAGCTCAGTTACACATATGCATATAATTTTCTTAGTGTGGATCAAGAATTGCTCAGTTACAGCATCTTTCTTAATGGCTGAGCTACAGCTTACTGAGGAAAGTGTTGTTCAAGCAAAGGGTTGGGCATTCAAATCCACTAATCTCATGCTTTTCCTTTTTAATTCAGGGGATAATATTGGCATTGAGTTGTAATAAATTACCACCTGTTTTCAAGAAACCCAGTGCATCTCAGATGCTCCACTTGAAGGTCTGCTGTGGCATAACACTAAGAAAAATGGAACTAAGCAGATGTAGTAGCTGACCTGAAAAACTGGAAAACACAACCCAGTTCTTTTTGAGTTTTAATACAAGTTAAAATGCTTCTAAAAACGTTCCAAGTCAACCCAAAACATTTTTCTTGATTAAAAACAAAGTGTTTTGTTTAGATACTTTCATTTTTTTAAAACTTTTTTTAAAAATCACACCAATTTTCAAATGACAATCCTAAATAACAAATGGAAAGGTTTGACTTAGAAAACATCAACAACAACAGTTTCCAGCATTTCCCCAAGTGAAGCATAAGAACACAAATGATGCCATTCTGGGTTAGAGCAATGGTCCCTCTAGCCCGGTATCCTGTCTCCAAAGTGGCAGTAGTAGATGCTTTAAGGATGTCAGCAGATGCATCACAAACAGGGATCCCAGGAATTTGCACTGGAAGTGTGCGGCACGGTGGCTTCTTTAATCTTGGAGTGTCCCCTGCTGCTATTGTTAGAGAGGTCCCGCTGCTTGTCACCTGCGCCTGATGGCCAGGAGGTGAAAACCGCACCATCAGATGCAGGCAGCGAGCAGCGAGGGACGGGACCCCTCCATCAATCAGCAGTGGGGGGTGTGCGGGGGGAAACTCCCAAGATTCAAGAAGCCCCTGCATCGTGCACCTCTGGAACAAATCCCGGAGATCCCTACCTATGAAACATCCTTTGACTCGACGGAGCCAATCCGAACGCTCCAGCGTGCTGCAGCACCTCGCGTATTCAGCGTTCCCGCGTTTCAAAATGGAGGCAGGGCGCTTTAACTTAAGCTCGTTGAATCAGCTGATTTAACGAGCTTAAGTTAATTGAAACACTTCCCCCCAATCCCAGAACATGTGTAAAACATTCTTGAATGCTTGAAACACTTCATTTGAAAAACGTTATGTTTTTACATTTTACAACAATTCCTTCTTTTTTCTTCTAAAGCTTGTTGCTGGATTTGATCCAAATTCACTACCTGCTTTGGTTTCCCCAAAACTCCACTGTTTTAGTGAAATTATCTGTCAAAATTTTGCCCGGCTCTACTGGGGAAGCATGTGATATGATGGCTTGTTTGTAAGATAAATGTTTTATTCAAACCTAACAGACTGCTCCTTCTACTGTGCGCAGAGCTTCCCCATTAGTTTAGCCGAGAGAAGCCTCTGATTCTCCTGAAGTCCCATTCCCCTGAAACCTGTTAATGTTGTTGTATGTTTAAAACTTTATAGGCCTCAATCATTATACTGTGTGCTCTGCAGCTGGCTTCTCTATCCCTTGCAGTCAGAAGAAGCCCCAGGGCTACAGCAGAGCTGCTGTTATAGAACGGCCTTTTTCTCTATCTGCAAATTCTAGCGCAGAACTGATGATTTCTTCCAAAAATTCTGGTAGTGGGGTTAGTCATTACAAGTCAACAACAGAACAAGCTAGATGTTAAAGTACGAGGGAATCAAAAAGCAGGTTGTTGGTACGAAGCAGCATTGCTGATGACTTGTATCCCATCCTACAGCATCTTTACTTCAGTTAAGCACTCTGCAAGTTCAGCCCACGGTCAGACGTGTATTATCTAACCCACTAAAGAGAAGTTTAGCAGATGTCACCCACAATCCTAGTAAATGCATCATTATGGACCCATGGGGCAGAATGGCTTCTGGTGTAGAAGTCAACAGAGATATGATAAATTATACCAGCTAAGAATCTGTACCCACGGCTCTACAATGGTGCACATCCTCAGATTATGCTATGACGTTGCTGCTGCTCCTTTTTGCCAACATGTGTCATTCCTGAATTCCCAAATGCTCTTGAAAGTTCATAACCCCCTTTCATAACAGTTTCACTGTTGTCTCATCTCATTCCTGTTGTAGGCAATAAACTCTTGGCCCTTCCTGTCAGTGAGTAGTACTTGGATGACCCCCTGAACGCGCTAACTTTAACTGTCCACATGAATGAGCAATTTGCCTCAACTCCATTTTATTTCTCAGGATCAGAAAGAATCTTTCCAGATCAAATTCTACACAGAAAGGAGGAATGTATCATCATTTTAAATCCTCCGAGGTATTCACATTTCACTCTTGAGGCTTCTTACTTAAGGCCGCTTTCCAGGCAAAATATTTATGAAATAGTGAATCGGCCACAAAAACCATTGGAAACAAAGTATCTGTTTTTCTGCCAAGTATTACCAGATACAAATATTATGATTTCTATCACCATTACCCCATAATGGGTGCATCTACCCATGCAATTAAGGATGAGCAATAAATTCCAGCGCAGTTTGTGCTGGAGTCAACTGCTCTTGGGCATGTCTACATGTGTGCCTGGGACTGCAGCACTTTGAGCTGGAGTGGAGCAGCCCTGGGCTGGCACGGGGTCTGCAGGGTTAGCCCTAGGTGGCATTGGGCAGTGAAAGGTGCTGCCTGGGCCATGAAGGTGCTGAAGTGCAGGGCTAGGCAGCAGGCAGCCCCTGTACCTTACATCCTCATGCCACAACCAACCTGTCACCGTCTACACGTGTGTTTCAGTGCATGTAAGTAGTCCGCTATAAGACAGTATTGTCCCCAACAATACTATCTTGTGGCAGAGTTAATTAATTTACTGTGCCCCAGTACTGGCACATATGTAGATGGTGACACTTTACTGCAGAGCTAATTGGCCAACTCTGCAGTAAAGTGCCTGTATAGAGGCACCCAATAATATAATCTCTAATAATAAACATGCCTTGTTTTGGGGGTTCTGCATGTGAAAATTAGGTTACCAATCAGAGACATTGCCCAGCAGGCAGCATCCTGTTTACAAAGTGGCTGAGAGATCATTCTCTGGAACAGGGAACCATTAGGCGCAACGTATTTGAAAACTCAGATCCCTGCCAACTATAAAGGCTGCCTCAGAGCTGGTCTCAAAAGGGTGATTAAACAGTGTACCAAGTGCCTACTTCTTTCCCGTAAAATTAATCGGAAGAATCAAGGTTAAATAGTTTTGGGGGCTGAAATATCCAGAGGCATAACAGGGAATAAGAACATATGCATCTCATAATGGGGTTTACTAGGACCTCAAGTCTAGGTATGCAGCAGTAAGTGGGACTACTTGTCAGCCAACTCCTTTCCCAGGAGGCAGGGAGCAGTTAAAGACAGCCAGGCAACAGCTGCACATTATCTTTGCTTGGGGCCTGGAACAGCTGAGCGAGCATGGGGCACCAGCTCTGCTGGCGGTGAATTACTATCACCCAAAAGAAAGACGGAAGTGGGGGTTGAAGCATATTTCTGAATCATAGTGACTCCTGCTGGCCTCCTCCAGGTCACACAGGATCTTGTTCAGGCCTCAGTACAACATCTGCGTATAATTGGAAGATGAAAGTCTCAGTGACTAAGAGCCCCACGTGAAGGTGTTGCTCAGTTTTTGCTGATGGGATTTTATCCATCTTAGTTATACACATAACTTCCTATAATATAATATCTAGCTGCTTCACAGTTGTTGTTTTTTTTTTACTGTATTTGCACTCACAGCCTCTTCCTGAGCCTTAGGCCATGTCTGCATTGCATTACCAGGGCAGCTGACATCGTGCCTGCAGGCAGGGCTGTAGTTGGGCCCATTGTGCAGATGCTGCTCAGCTGGCAGGTGTTTTTCTGACAGAGTGGCATCCATACCAGGGGTGTTCCCTAAAGAACTTCATCAGCTATAGGGTCTGATCATTTTATACTCAGGTACCCATGGCAGTTTAACTTTGTAGGATAGACTAAGTCCAAGGGCATCTCTATCCGTGATTCATTCCTTGTGTACCACTTTAATTCCAGAGTAAGAGTGTCAACACATGGGGTTCGTTAGGCACAGTTATTGAGATTTAAATTTGCCCCCTATCTTAATCTACCATACCTTTCAAATGCAGATAAGTCTTTATAGTTGAATCTCCCACTGTCAGCACGATTATGGTTTTCTCTCATCTTAAGAAACCCCCCCCCCCTCTATTGTTATCATTTTTGCTATAAATGTAAGATCAGGAAATTGCCTCAGTGTGAGGGGCCTGGGGAATAAGCAAATGCCACCAGACATTTCTCCAACAAAATTAAATAGCTCCTTCCAAGCATGCAAGTACATTCAGAAAGTCTATTTTTTTCCAAAAGTGTTTTCTTTTTGGATAAGATACCATAGGAAATGATTATGTGATTGTTGTTGCCAATAATCCTGAAGAAAAATGGAAGTGTTTATAGTGTTTATAATACTAAAGGCAGATGGTTATATTCCTGAGCTTACAGGACTTCAACCTGCTGCAATTTAGTGTAATTAAAATGAAGTCTGAGCAGAATGCATTATTAACTATTGGTAATACACAGACACAGGGAATTATTTTGACAAAATTCACATAATGGATGTAGATAACAGTCCCCGAGTACTTTAGTCTGTCAAATTAAATAAGGCTTTATCGGAATCTAACAAGCTAAGCTAGCAATGCACTTAAACATAAAGATTTCTTCTGCTTCTATTTTGTCAGAAGGGTAATTAAAATTAACCTCAAAAGAAATTGGACAAACCTTAATTAAATAAATAAAAAGGTGCACACGTTTCATTCCATTTTGCATGAAAATTCCTTTGTTATTTATTTAGCATTTTGCAATGGAATATATCATTTATGACATCTGTAATATAGTTATTTGGTTATTTAATTTGGAGTCTGGAAATATATTGGATCATCATTACTGGAAAGTCTTTCAAATGATCCAGAGGGGAACTGGTATATTTAATTCCTGCCCGGGACAGGGGGTCGGACCTGATGATCTGTTTAGGTCCTTTCCGACCCCAAGTACTATGATACTATGAACTGTTTTGTATTATATTTACTAGTATTAAATTTTCTACTACTATTTTATGTCATTTTCCTATATCTTGTAGTTAAATATCAACAACAGTAGAAAAGATTATAATGATTTTGCTGTCCATACGTGTCAAGCATATATTTTAAATCACAAAAAAAGAAGATAAAAGAGTCAGATCATTTAAGACCATTCTTTTTTGTACCATGCACATGGGAATCTATATTTTATAAGTAATTGGGTGCAGATTCTACCTTTCTACTCTGAATAATCCCTTTCTCTGTGATAGTGTCTTGCACCTGTGGTACAATGTTAATTTTACCTTGCTAAAATATCGTTTATTCAGTTTTGTACACATCTTTTAGAGAGTTGGTTGTCATAATATTATTCGTTGCTGACATCAGTTAGACTGCTTATGAAGGTAACACTCATTGTGAGGAACAGCAAAAGAATGAGGTCCTTAATGATTTTTATATTTTGGGTCATTTTATTTCTGTGTTATAATTTTTCTTATGGAAAGTTCCACTACTTAAAAAAATCTACTGAAGTCAATGGGACTGCTCACAATACTAAGGTCTACCAGTATGATCAATGTATATGTAGGAACTATTTGCAAGACAAGGTCACAGAACACAGAACAGCCACCCTTTCTTGAAAAGATATAGCGCACAAAAAATCCAATAACAAAATTCTAAATTTATAAGGAAATAGCTCGGATACATGGAAAAAATAATTAAATTAAAGTGTATTTTCAGTAGTAAATCAGAGTAATCATTGGCCTCTGAAATGTGTAGGGTTTATTTTTACATAAACTTGTTCAAATAACAAGTGAAGAAGTTTTAACAGTTTCAGACATCAAATATAATAAGTAAAGATGCTCAAAAGTTAGAATTTAATAAACCCTAAGTGGAAATGACATTTTAAATGTCACAGCCAAAAAATGACAGAGGCAATGACACACTGAAGGTCATAGTTAGAAAGTAACATTCAGAAATATAGACAGCTGAATAGGATGCCATTAGTACATAACCATTAGAAAAGAAGAAAAAGGACTTTTGAACTTAGGATGTCAAAAAGGCTTTAAAAGAGAATTGTAAGAAATAAGAAAACACAGTTTTCTAGAAAATTAACAAGTCACATTGATTAGCTGAGAACTTCAACTCATTTAAAATTATGTTAGTTTGGCATTCTCTCTGTCAACAGTGTTTTTCCTGCTTCAAATATGTTACTACTTCTATTTATCCTAAAATGATTCAACATACCCATTGCCTCTGCCAGACCAGAAACCTTTTGTCCATATATGTCTGTCTTATTCCAGGCAAATGTGTAGACCAGGTTGGTAGCAGCTGGAAACCACTTCTGAAGTAGACGTCCTTCAACAGCAACTATTAAATGCACTTTTGTCATTCCAGCAGGGATGGCTGCATGCGTTAAAATAATACGCAACAAAGTTTTATATCCAGGCGTCCGACTGCTCAGATAACTGAGCTTCACAAAACTGGAAGGAATTGGGATTTCCTCCTGGACCACCTTGGGAGGGGTTGAGGGGAGAAAAAAGAATCAGTTGTACATACTGTTGTTAATAATATTCCTGGCTTGGTGTCTATTTTTATTGTTCTCACCAAATGCATAGGCTTTTTTATAATTCAGTTCATGATGTGTGCAGGGAATTAAAAACTGATTTCCTTGACCTGTTCTCAAGTCTGTATCAGGAATAAGGGAAAACCATCAATAACATCCAAAGCTGCTCTAAAAGAATGTCCTGCTGGATGACAGTGCACATACTTTTCTAAGTAACAGCCCTCTTTTCAAATTTTTGTCTCCAGCACATATACCATATTTCACAGTGTAGAAGTCGAGGTTTGAACCCCCCAAATTTACCTTAAATTTCCACCTTAGTTTATACACCATATCTGGGCTTCAGGGAAGTTGGGCTGGACCCCTGGGAGGTTGGATGGCACCCAGCCAGCTAACAGCCTGCCCGGCCGGGTATGGAGCAGCACTACTGCCACAGGTAGAAGGACCAGACCCCCCTGCTGTTCAGGGACTGCCTGGCCAACCAGGAGCTTGACCCCTGGCTGCAGGGGTGGGGGGGAGGGGAGGAGCAGGTAGGGTCCGCCAAAAGCAGGATTGGGCCTCTCGCCACTGCTACCTTCAGCAGGCTCCTGTGGCTGGCAGGATTCCTGGCACCACCCAGGAAGGGGCTGATTCACCCCATGGGCAGCGCAGAGTGGGGAGGCTAGGGATGTTGGACAGAGCCAGCCTCCCCACCACTTCTGGCTGACACCCTGCACTGCCCATGGGGTGAGGCAGTCCCTTCCCAGGTGGCGCCAGGTGTTCTGCTGGTTGCAGGAGCCTGCTGAAGGCAGGAGTGGTGAGGGGCCCGATCCTGCTTTTGGCAGAGCCTGCCTGCCCCCCTGCAGCTGGGGGGCAAGCTGCCAGCAGGGTGGGTAGCCTAATTGTCCTAATTGTAGTTGTCCTAATTGTAGTGACAGAAATGATAACTTGGGGATAGTCTCTTAGTGATGGAGCAGCTAGTTAGTCAGAGACAGACAGGGAATGTTTACTAGGGCTGTGCAAAATTTCACTGGCTGTTTCATTTTGACACTGTTTTGACCAATTCTGAGGTCAAAACAGCAAAATCGGAATGAAACAAAGGCCATCAAAATAGCCTCGAAACAAAATGAGGCGGGGCGAAACATTTCAAAAGTCGAAATGTTTTGACCACAGGCTGGGGATGAGAAGTTAGTCCAGCTGGGCTGACTTCCCATTCCCAGCGCAAGATCCAGCAGGGGGCGCGGAGGCAGCCCTCCACCCCCCAGCGTGATATAGCGCAGGGCACAGGGAAGCAGCCCAGCTGGGCTGCCTCCTGCCCCCGGCGCGATGTAGCGTGGGGGACTGGAAAGCAGCCTGGCTGGGCTGCCTCCCACCCCCAGTGCTATCTAGTGCTGGGGATGGGAAGTCAGCGAAACAGCATCAAAACAGCCTTTCTGTTTTGACAGAATGTAACAGAACAGCTGTTACGACTCAAAATGAAATTTGATATGAAACACTGTTCCGTCGAACTGTCGAAACTCAAGGCAAAATGGAATGGTGTTGTTTCGCACAGCCCTAATGTCTACACGTGAATTTAAGCGACCTAAATTGAATGCACATTAGTTTAATGCTCATTAAGACGGTTTAGGCAAGTGTCTACAATCCAAAAAGTTTTTGGAGAGTGTTAGGGACAACTTCCTGGTGCAAGTGCTGGAGCGGCCAACTACGGGCAATGCTTTTCATGACCTGATGCTCACAAACAGGAAAAACTGCTGGGGAATGTAGTAGTGGATGGCAAGTTGGGCAGCAGTGACCACAAGATGATTGAGTTCATTCTTCCTTTCCTCAGGATCCTGGAGAGCAGCAGAGTAAGGACCCTGGACTTCAGAAAAGCAGACTTCGACTCACTCAGGGAACTCATGGGCAGGATCTCTTGGGAAGCCAGACTGAGGAGAAGAGGAGTCCAGGAGAGCTGGCTGTATTTCAAAGAAGCCTGACTGAGAGTACAGGAACAAACCATCCTGATGCGCAAGAAGACTAGCAAGTATGGCAGAAGACCAGCTTGACTTAGCAGGGAACTCTTCAGTAAACTAAGTCACAAAAAGGAAGCTTATAAGAAGTGGAACTTTGGACAAATAGATAGGGAAGACTGTAAGGGCACTGCTTGGGCATGCAGGGATGAAGTCGGGAAGGCCAAAGTGCAATTGGAGTTGCAGCTAGCAAGGGACATGAAGGGCAACAAGAAGGGTTTCTACAAGTATGTCAGTAGCAAGAGAAGGATCAGGGAAAGTGTGGGTCCCTTACTGAATGGGGGGGGCAACTTTCTGATGGACAAATAGATAGGGAAGACTGTAAGGGCACTGCTTGGGCATGCAGGGATGAAGTCGGGAAGGCCAAAGTGCAATTGGAGTTGCAGCTAGCAAGGGACATGAAGGGCAACAAGAAGGGTTTCTACAAGTATGTCAGTAGCAAGAGAAGGATCAGGGAAAGTGTGGGTCCCTTACTGAATGGGGGGGGCAACTTTCTGACCGAGGATGCTGAAAAGGCTGAAGTGCTCAATGCCTTTTTTATTTCAATCTTTATTGGCAAGGTTGGATCCCAGACTACTGCACTAGGCAGCACAGTTTGGGGAGGAGGTGAGCAGCCAACAGTGGCGAGAACAAGTTAGGGACTATTTAGAAAAGCTGGACATTTTCAAGTCCATGGGGCTGGACCTGAGGGTGCTGAGGGAGTTGGCTGATAAGACTACAGAGCCATTGGCCATCATCTTTGAAAACTCATAGCGATCAGGAGAGGTACTGGATGATTGGAAAAGGGCAAACATAGTGCCTATATTTAAGAAAGGGACAAAGGAGGATCCAGAGGACTAAAGACCAGTCAGCCTCATCTCAGTCCTTGGAAAAATAATGGAGCAGATCCTCAAAGAATCCATTTCTAAGCACTTGGAGGAGAAGAATGTGATTAGGAACAATCAGCATGGATTCACCAAGGGCAAGTCATGCCTGACCAACCTGACTGCCTTCTATGACAAGGTGACTAGCTCTGTGGATGTGAGCAGACCCATGGATGTGATATACCTTGATTTTAGCAAGGCTTTTGATACGGTTTCCCACAACATTCTCACAGGTAAGCTAGTATGGAAGTATGGACTGGGCTGTAAGTTGGATAGAAAACTGGCTGGAGCATGGAGTTCAGTGGGTAGTAATCCACAGATCAATGTTTAGTTGGCAGCCGGTATCAAGTGGAGTGTCCGAGGGGTTGGTCCTGGGGCTGGTTTTGTTCAATGTCTTCATTAATGACCTGGAAGTTGGCAGATAGTGCATCCTCAGCAAGTTTGCAGATGACACCAAGCTGGGAAGAATAGAAGATATGCTGGAGGATAGGGCTAGAATTCAGAGTGACCTAGACAAATTGGAGGATTTCATGAGATTCAACAAGGACAAGTGCAAAGTCCTGCACTTAGGACGGAACAGTCCCATGCATTAGTACAGGCTGGGGGTTGACTGGCTGGGCAGCAGCTCTGCAGAAAAGGACCCGGGGGCTACAGTGGACAATAAGCTGAATATGAGCCAACAGTGCGCCTTGTTGCCAAAAAGGCTAATGGCATACTGGGCTGCATTGGTAGGAATGTTGCCAGTAGGTCAAGGGAAGTGATTACTCCCCTCTATTCAGCACTGGTGAGGCCACATGTTGAGTACTGTGTTCAGTTTTGCCCGCAGAAAGGATGTGGATAAATTGGAGAAAGTCCAGCAGAGGGCAACAAAAAAGGTGAGGGGGCTGGGGGACATGACTTGAGGAAAGACAGAGGGAACTGGGCTTATTTAGTCTAGAGAAGAGACGACTGAGAGGGGATTTAATAGCAGCCTTCAACTACCTGAAGGGAGGTTCTAAAGAAGACGGAGCTGGACTGTTCTCAGTGGTGGCAGATGACAGAAAAAGGAGAAATGGTCTGAAGTTGCAGCAAGGGAAGTCTAGGTTAGATATTAGGAAGAATTTTCTCACCAGGAGGGTAGTAAAACACTGGGACAGGTTACCCAGAGAAGTGGTGGAAGCTCCATACTTGGAGGTTTTCAAAATCTGCCTAGACAAAGCTTTGGCTGGGATGATCTAGTTGGGGATGGTTCTGCCTTGAGCCAGGGGTTGGACTAGATGACCTTCCGAGGTCCCTTTCAACACCAGTTTTCTATGCAGGTATCAAATAGCCCAAATTTGCCATTTTTAATGCAGATTAAGGGCACGCATGTGCAGACACGCACCCTTAATGCATATTAACTTAGGCTAATGTCACATTTAGATGTGCCCACAGAGGGTCTACAGAGGTTGCCTAATGCTCTACCATAAAGTTCATTGATTGGTTCTTTTCATTCACATATGCCTCTGCTTATAGAACCTTATATGGGTAGGGTTTATTGATCACTACACCAGTATAGAGGGAACTTATAATGGAAATGCACTTCCCTGAGCAATACAGGCCCTTCCAAAGCAATTGAGGGCATACCTGCACTGCAAATGGAGTGTATCTCCAAGCTAGCCTTAATCTACCTTGCTCAAGTAACAGCAGCAGTGAGGATGCAGCAACCCGGGGATATGATGTGCACAACTTAAATGCCTAGAGAATGAAAGACTCTTCAAACTCCTGCTGCTGTTCCCCATAGCTCTTGTTACCTTAGCTATCCTGAGTAGATTGCAGTACCTTCTTGCAGTGCAGACCTACTTTCTTTGGTGGGTGGAGGGAATGGGCGGGGGTACGAGGCATGGCCTAGGCTGCTTGGGAGAGATTTACTTCTGTACTTCCTTGCATGTCTGCTGTTGTGACAACCCCCATCAGGGGCAATGCAAGGGAATGCAGAAGCTGCTGGCATGCTCTATCACACATACACGTGCAAGTGCCATTTGCAAATGGATCCTGTTTAGCCAGATGAAAGGCTGCAATTGTGATTTCAGCATGCCTCTGATCACTGCTAATGAGCCAATCTGTCACAATGCTAAACCAAAGCAATTTGGAAAAAGCAATACACATTGTGTTTGGTTTACTTTTCCCAGTTTTTCCAGGCCATTTTTTGTTTCTCTAATAATAAATCATTTCAGTTCCAAACCCTTTCTCTTGCCATATTGCTACAGTAACACTGTCACAGAAATACTGCAGTACCACTGGAAGCCTGCCAGCACTTGTCGTCTCAACATATGAAATGCATTGTTGCCAGGGAATTCCTGGTCCCTTTATTGTTCCTGATTTGCAGTGTTCCCCTTTCCTCCTGCTGACATCCCAGCTGCCCCCTCTGTCACACATCTGACATCTTTCCTTACCCTCTAACAGGAGATATTTGTGCATCAGTACATTCTAACATAACACCTTCCCTCCTCTTATTTTTAAAGGGACCTTCTAGTACTGCCCTATAAAATTCAGCACCTGAAGGACCTTCAAGTGACCAAGCCAGAATATGAGTGAAGTCAACTAGAAGGCTTCTATACATAAAAAAGAAATTACTGGGGCCCTTCCTGAGTAGTAATTCAGCATTTCAATGGCAAAAAATTGGATGAAATATATCCTTATCTACAAATAACCTTCAAAATACCTAGGGTACAGAACAGCTTTGCTTTGACATCATTCCTGGAATCCTAGGAAGTGAAAAACATCATTGTATTGTTGTGACCTTTTCCTACTTACATATGTCCATCAAATAATTTGAACCTGTCCCTCCAGCTCACTGTGGGTTTGAACTTTTAACCATTAAGTTGAAAAAGCTACCATTGGTTTCAATCATTCATTCAATTGGTTTTTGATTTTTTAGAACTTGCATAGTAATGACTTACATGTGTAATGTTATTTGTGCATGCAAAACAAGAACCTATCTAAATATGCAATATTTGTACACCATTGCGGGCTTTTTGCACAAGCCAAACCTTGGGCCAA
This sequence comes from Alligator sinensis, assembly GCF_000455745.1. Taxonomy (NCBI): domain Eukaryota; kingdom Metazoa; phylum Chordata; order Crocodylia; family Alligatoridae; genus Alligator; species Alligator sinensis. The sequence goes on from NW_005842107.1 coordinate 389,683, forward strand.
AATGTTTGGATGCAAAAAATTGAGAGTTCAAATGTAACGAGCAGGTCCGTATCCCTTTGAGACCATGGCCCATCGGGATAAAGTTCAACGTTTGTAATTCGCAATAAAATAAACAAGCTTTCCCATTCGAATTCTCAAACAAGAATGCTAGATAACAAAGATATAAACAGGGCTTAGAAGATGGCTCTGTTTTCTAGATTTTTTTTCTGTAAAAGAACATTTTACTAATTTGAAAATATCATTACTACCTGTAGCTCTGGAATGACTGTTCCTCTCTCCGGACAGGAGCCTCCAAATGCCGTCAAGGGTGAAGGCAGCACAACTGGATTTGGGCTGATAAAATTACTGATGTCACAAGAAGGTGCATCTGATTGTGTTCTCTGCATGACAACTTTATCTACTACAATAAACCTATTCCAAGGCAACCACAGTGTCCTTTTCTCAGAAATGAATGGAGATCTGTCAAAAACCAGGGTAACAGAGATGCCTCCAACAGCCACAAGATCGAAACTGAAAAGACAAAATGAAATCTGGTGTCTTCTGCTGTTTCTATTATAACATAAGCAAAACATTCTGTACATCCCAATGAAAAAATCCCATACTCCCACCGTCCTTAAGATTTTGTTTGCTAAGCAAAATAACTTAAATACTTTTCTGACTCCAACATGGAGGACATGTTGTGCCTTCCCCTCTATGAGTGCTTCTTGCATCTGTCATAAGAAAAATGTCATATTTTGCCCAATCTCCCCTTTGTGCTTACCCTAACTAGAGCAACGGGTACAAATCAGCTGTAACAACTGTGTGAAACCAGTTACTTCTCGCCTGTGTGCCAAGAAACCCCTAAGCCACAAAATGGCTGCTACTTAAACTTTGTTCGTGTCCTGCAAGTGGAGAAAGTGGCCCTGGGCCCATTCTTGCGCAAAGAAGAGGAGGAAATGAGGTAGGTTAGCAACCCCCACAGTCCAGCATGTAGAGGTTTGGGGAAAGGCTTCTGTTAATTCCCTGAATGTCACAGAAGGTCATTACAGGAGACACTCAGGGAGCAGCTGTGAAGAACTCTTGGCAGATTTGGGTCCTACCACACTGTGAGACAGAAGGCGAGCCACACACTGTCTTAGTTTTCTAAGTTTCCAACATCTACAGTCAAGTAACATAAGGTAATAGAAATAGGTACTAAACTCACTATATTATTAAATGCTTATATTATGGAGGCTTTTGATGGTAACAAACTGTGATAAGAAGTCAGACATAATTATGCATATTCCATCACAGTTCCCAAATGACACTGATTACACTCAGAGCAAAATACAGGGAGCAAATTTTAATGCGAGAGTTCTGCCAGGGATAGTGTAAATAAGAAATGATAATTAGCAACTTGCAACACTGCACTTTTAAAATCAAGGAAATGAGGTAAAATAAATATATGCTCTTTGCTATTGTCAATAAGCTAGGGTCCCTAATCAGCAAAGGCTACATTTCCCCTAACTCCCTACCCCTTTTAGATGGGATGTTCCTATGTTCTTAAAATTTTACAATGTGGAAAAAGATCATGAAGTCTCCAAAAAAACCTCTGAGCTTGGGTTTGGGACTAAAGGGGTGGTTTGGAGGTCCCATTAGTGTTTTAAGGGCACATGATTGTCTTGAGCCCTGCTGGGGGCAGGTTCAAGGCACAGCAGGAGCTGGGACACAGAAGCCACAGTGCACCTTGGCTGCAGGACCAGCCAGAGTAGCGGGGTGGAAGCTGGGAAGACTAAAACCCCAACAAAGAAAGAAAGGCGTGGAGTGGCTTGGAAACAAAGGGACAAGTGTCCCACCTGAATGATGACTCAAAACCTGCAAGGCATGGGGCATGGTGTAGGGGAGGAATGGGGCCATACAATTAGCTCTTCATGCATGGACCCCCCAACACCTGAGGATCAGTAGTATAAGGTCCTCCTGTGTTTTAGTAACCATTTCAATCAAGGTGAGGTGGGTGAAAGAACGGTGGACTGCCCCGAGAACAGAGTGTAAGGCATTTGCTTAGCTTTCAGGGGCTTCATGGTCACCCCGTTACAGTTTGGCATAGGGGCATGGTGGTGTCATGATGGCTGCAGAATATTTTTTTGCCATTCTGTTGCCTGGGGAAAATTTTTGCCCTTGTGTTTGCTTGTATTGCTCAGCTGCCATCAGTCTGTTTAAGCTCCAGACTCTGTTTTTAAGTTAAGTTTTCATGCTTGAATATGGGAGTGAAAGAAGGAAAACAAAGGATCTCATGAAAACCCTAAACGTGCAAAACTTCTCAGATGTCAAGGTGTTTATGGAATATGCCAAGTGAACTGGAACATGTGCAGCTTCAAATAGAAAATCTCTGGAATCTACCAGTAACTTCATCAGATTCCAATTCCAGGTGTGTGAATGTCTCCAAAAATATTCTCGTTAACATCAACGGCATTCATATTTTCACTCTCTCTTTAGTCTTCCTTTTATCCTTTGGTCTCCCAACCACAGACAACTCTAATTAGATGTGCTACTTGAATAGAGGACCAGATGCTGTCTGTAACCCACAAAGTGAACAGTGATGTCAATGGGAATTTTGCGCATGGATGGAGGATAGTACGTGGCCCTTAGAGGGAAAGTCTAAATTAAGGAGAGGCCAGGGATAAGAGCGTCCTACCTTCCATCCTGTCGGCTGATAGTGTATCCATAATCACCGTGGTGTAGAAAACTGACATTTACTCCAACCAGGGGTGTTCCATCAACTGCTACCACCTGGCCTCGAATAACACAAGCACGTCTGCAAGGGGAAAAGTTGAATTTAATGTAAGAGAAGCACAAATGGAAAGCAAAAAAAACCCAAAAAGTGTTGACTTCACACAGTGCCTGGCTTCAGGTCAGAACACAGAACAAAATCGTAAGAAATCAGGACTATTTGTTTATAACGGAAATGCAGATAGGCCGTGTTACATGACGTCTATGTGTTTCCAATAATGTAGCTGTACTGAGCAACTTTACAGACTCTCTTGTTAATTCTTGGTACGTTCTCTAATGCATTTCAGGATAAAACTTGTCTTGCCACTGCATGGCAAGTTTAATTGAGAGTGTATCATGGTCTGCAGCTTCTTTACAACTAGCAATACATGAAAGGGTGAAACAAAAAACACACACTTGAATCTCAGATTCAAGGAATGGAGCTGGCAGTTAGAAAAAACAGCAAAACTGAGCTGATGTGATAAGGAACCAGTAAGATACATGCCTGTATGGAGCTTCAGAAAGCGACTTTTATGGAGAGGAGACCGATTTGGAGATCAAGTATGTCAGTATGAAACTAGGTAAACCTAGAGGAAGCTTAAGTAGTTACACTGTATACTTTTTTAACCCTTCAGTGCACATGTATTTCCAATTTAGACTCACCCTGGAATGCTTTCACTCACATTTTCTTACCAAGGAGATATTGAAACCTCCTGTTCTTTACATATCATCTTTGGCCACCAAAATGTAAGAGAATCTCCATTGGTGTAATATACTGCTGCCTGGGTTAGGCAGACTAAAAGCTGGTATCAACAGAACCGACTGCAGCAAGGTATACTGAGTCTAACAGAGTCAGAGTATGAAGGAGACTTATTTAATACGAAGGATCAAGAACCAGATTTAAAAAAAAAGAACTTAGGTGCAGATATGCATGAATTAGGATTTTAAAAAGTGCATAGATGTCTAACTTCTGTTCAGATGTGCTTTAGCACTAGAGGCCCTTGGCTGCCTCCACTGTCTTCATCCATTCCTGTCTCTTGTGAGCCTTTGTCCTCCAGTCATCCATCTTTAATTTCTGGAAACCTGATGCTACACCATGTAGCCATCTTCATTCTGGTGTCCAGACAGCTTCCGTTTTACCACATGCTCAGACACTGTAGTCACTGTGCTCTGATTTCCTGCAACAGGGCTGGGTCTCTGTACAATTCATATAACTCTTTATTGGTTCTTATGTATCATTCTTCTGTTTTCCATAAAATCCTTTCAAAATGATCTAAGAGTATCTTCCTTGCTGGTGAGAGAATTCAGGTTTAACTGGAGTGGGTTATGGTTTTATGGAAGTGACGCTTAATTTTCCTGGGGATGAGCTTGGATGGCAGGAGCTCATGCAATGCAAAGTAGGCTCTATTTCTGGCTTTTATTCTTCCTTTAATTTCTTCCTTTAACTTCCATTCATATACCTTTCAAAAACCAACCGAGATTCTCAGCCAGATTCTCAGTTTACTGACACAATTTCACTGACACCACGGATCACGCTCAATGTGTCTAATTACATCATTTTAACCTTTCGTTGATTTTTGGTAAACATTTTATATAAATGCCCTCTTGAAACACATTCTCAATCAGGACACTTATGCTCCGAGTTAAATATCTGAACCGTTTTAAAGAAGAGACGCATTTAGCCAATTTAAACAAACAGGATTTCAGGGGAAATTGTTTTCTTGTTGCTTCTCTTTTTTTCAAACTAAAATGTCACTGACGGGTTTGCAGTGGGTCCCTGTAGAGGTTTTTGATCTTTGCAGTGATGTGACAATGAAAAATGCACACACACACGTGGAAAGAACAGTTTATGTTTTTAAGAGTCTAAAAATCAGAGAATTAGTAGCTGAATCCAGTGAGAGGAATTGATTGTGATAAAAAGCAACTGGTCGAGCAACCCGGAGATAGCAAATTGAAGCTCTGACTGGTTCTATTCTATTGTCCAAAGTGCTCTGGCAGGACATCATTTATAACTAAACCAGCTGTCCCAGCTACCCATGCTGAAGGCATGAAGCTATTACCAGAGGGATCTTGGCTGTTATAAATTAGCTCTTTCATAGGTGTCTCAAAGCCACTGTTGCCTGTTCTGGTAGACTGATTTGACAGTTGTTAAGAACATCCCAGTTAAGGAGTGATGTGTTGCCATTACCCTACTTGTCTTTCAATTATACTTATACATTTAATTTTAGCTTTGTTTGATTTTGTACGTTCATGTAGATGATCTGCACCTAAATCTGATCTCATGCTGGCAAAACGCAAGAGTTTCTCAAAAATCAGTGGTGTTACATCGTTGTCAGAACCATGCCCCTGTACGTAGAAAGACTGCGCTAGAGTCAATTACTTCTAGATCTCTTGGAAAAAAAACAATTACTAGTTGTTATTGCTTTCTCATAAGGCATCTGCAAACTTGTCTTTTCTCTTCCTAATCTTTTCATATTGCAAATTTCTGAAGTTTACAAAGCACATTGACTTACGAGATAAAGTTTCATCGGAGTCATCACTATTCTGGGCATTATTTCAGTATTCCTCTGTTTGTTCACTCATTCATCCTGCTCCTCATTCCACACAGACTTGCCTTTTGACTCTGCTCCTTCTTCATATTTTATGAAACATGCAGATTTCTGTGATAACAACTCATCAAAGTCTTCATTATTCCCCTTATTGTCTTCCTTTTGCTCTGCTCATTCATTTTTGCTTCTCATTACTCATAAATAATGTTCAGAGACTTATCTTTCAACTCTTACGTTTTTTATTCAATGTATTTTATGATCCACACACATTTACAGTATGTGATAAAGACTCATAAAACTCATTATTCTACATGTATCTGTATTGAAATGTCTTTGTAATCTATTAGACTTTAAATGTTCTAAGCCTTTCTTTATATTGCTACATTTGTCCTCATTATTTACTGTATTTTATCATCCTTTTCTAACTAAAGGAGTCCTCCTTTTTTGGCCCTCTCTCTTGGATTACCAGGACCTACAGGACCTCTTGGAATAATAGCAATTGGTTAAAATTAGTTTCAAGTTTTATGTTGATCACATGCATTTTAAGCTTTTTCAGTTCCTTTATTCTGGACAGCCATTATCTCTACCAGAGCTCTGGTTAAAAACACCAAACCAAAGAAAATGAAACAACTACCTCCCCCTCCCTGCCCTTCCAAACAGTAAGCAGGCAGATTCTCTCTCCTTCCAAAATGCCTGGTCCTCTTGCATAGCTCACTTGCAGGGCATACTTGGTCCCCAGGGGCCTTGTTATTTGCAGGGGATCTCTACTTTATCAGAGCTTTTAGGAAGCCGTTTCCTGCAGTGGTGTCACTTTCCACTCACCTACCATTTCATGCTTCACAGGCTTCAATATTCACCCTATTTCTGAAGGACTCTGTTTGAGACCCTGATGCTCTTACTATTTCCGTCATTTGTCGTGTAACAGTCTCTCCAGAGCTGCAGCCTCCTTCTTCCATTCTCACCTTCTAACATTTATTCCACACACTCATCCCTGCACATTTTTCACTCCTTATGTTGGGTTAATAACCAGGAGCGTGAGGCCTTTCTTTCAGCTTATCGTTGTTGTTTTTTTGCGACGAGGACGTGGCTTTTAACTAGGGAGTCAAAGCTATTCTCACTGTGCAGTAACTTGGCTACTTTTGAGAGGTGCTGTAGAGCCTGTCTTCTGTTTTTGCATCCTGTACAAGGGGAGGAAAGTGTCTTTGATAATAAGCTACCTTAGTCTCCTCAAATACATTTAAAAAAAATGTTTCTATTTCCCTTAGCAGGCTGTACTAAATCTGCAACTCCAGAGGGAGCAGTTGCTTTTTGAGAGGAGGCACAGTGGTTACTGGTGGCTTAAGAGAAGTAGAATTTCTTTGTACATGTTTCCTGGGTTAGTCCGCACTTGACTGAGGATTTCATTTGGCCATCAGCCAGTTTGTATGACATCCCTAATTTAAAATAGCCATACGCTTCCATATAAATCATTCTGGCTGCATCCTTTCACTGTTCGAAAAGTATTTTGTCCTTCCATCACCATTCTCTGCTACCCTGTACTTGTTATTATGTGCCATTTTCTTCCTGTTTTAAACTTCCAGTATTCATCGGGCACCTCAGACTGTGATATTAACCTCACACTTCTTGTGAGGTACTTTCTTAAGAAAGTTTGGGCCTATTCACAAGTGTCATATTGCCCCCAAAATGTCGTTTATTATATTGTGTATTTCTGATTAAAATCTTCACTCGGACACAGTGAGTTTAGGAGAAGTAAAGTACATTCATTTCTTCCCGCAGACAATGTTGCCCTGAGCAGCCTTCAGAGGGGGTAATTAATTTAGTGCCAAGCACTGGAACATATTTTTTGTAGGCAATTTGCAATGAGTCAAATAGCGTGGGCCAGCTGCGTGCATTAAAAAAAAAAGGAAAGAAAACAAAGCAGGCAAAGTAGCTTAATAAGCTTAAAGTACTGTACGCTTTAAATATAAAGCACTAAAGCCATTCCTCCTGTAAACAGGTATATTTCCATATGCCAGGAATTTACTGGGACCTCCTTTACACATTTCCTTGCTGAACTTGGACACTTACAGGTAACAAGTAAAGTTTTGATGCAACACAACAACATGCTCTTAGAGGAACCAGCTAGCATGGTCTGTGCCAAGGTCAGCTGCAGAACAGATTTCATTCCAAGCTGAATACATTGCAGTGACCCAACCTTGAGCAAGTGAAAGGCATGAAACAACAGTGAGACTGTATCCATGACACCCCCCTCCCACTCCCCCAGCTGCTCCAACATCACAGTCATATACACACGGCAAAGGAAAGACACCTTGGCTATTGCTCAAACAAGATCCTCTAAAGCTAAACAGGTATGTAAGAAGACCCTGGACCTTAAAGAAGGCGAACACAAGGCAAGCAAGCAATTTCTGTCTGGTGTATAGACATATATCTTAACCGTATTTTCTGGCTGTCATCCCCAACCTACCAACTTGAATTGGTCGTCTTTGGATTGAAACTTACTCAGCTCTTATCTGTCCTCTGTGCCACCCAGACAGTAAACCACTGAACTGAGCCACATAAACCAACAGTGAAGAAAACAACAGGCAGCACATTAGATACACTGCAAACCAGGTTTCCTCACTAATTCTCCAAATGGTCTTATGCATTTGTTGAACAAGGCAGAGTAACCAGCTAGAATCCCACAGTAGAGGACCATCAAAAAGGGGACCATTACTGCTTGAGACTTCATGGAGAGAAACAGAGCCACTCAACAGATTTCCATCTGCTCCTCCCAAGGACTCCCACTGAGTCCCCAGTATCTGATGATCAGTGGTATCGATCACAGCTAACAGATGTAATCGTATCAGAACAGACGCATGATCTTCAGCCAGCCGGGAGAAAAACATTAAAAAAAATCCCAAGTAGGGCATTTGTTTATCCTGTACCTAGAAAAACAGGACCATGGAAAACTGAAGCATTTAGATGCTGTAAGAGTTGTCTTGCTACAGTCTTGTCATTGTCAATGCTCCTCTCAGAGAAGCTGTTCCTCTGTGATCCTTAAGCAAGACACCGACAAATTTTAATAATATCAGACTTAGGAGCTCATCAGCTCCTTACTGGTCTGCAGCATCCTGAAAAGACTATGCCAATCTGTACCAAGAAGTTCCCTAAACACTTCCAGGGCACCACTGGATGCTGGTGATGATAAAGATGATGATAAAGATGATGATGATGAAGTCAGAGTCTCCTCAGAGACTCATCCTGCTTCTGCCAGTGCAGTTTGATCTGAGTCCTCATGATTTTCTTTGTAAAACAAAATAGTACTTCATTGGATCTTGAGTCAGCCTCTGAATGAGGCATCAGTGCCCAATTTACCTAGCACATCAATGACATCCATTGGGCAAGATCTGCCAGATGCTACAGAAGAAAAAAATGTTTCATATGTTAAGAATTTGAAGTCTTTATGCTAGTTTGAACATTTTCTTCTTGACCTTTCTAATTCAATGATTGCAAATCATCTATAGACTATGCAGAGGATGATGCTGGAACACTGTCATGCCAGTGAAGATTTTTTTAAAAGCCAACCATCAACCATCAATAGATGGTTGGTTTGTTGGAGAGATAATTCTGTCCCCTAGAGCTTTGTGTAGCCTCTTCTCTTTCATTAGCTACTAAGGAGTACCCATGAAACAGGCCACCATTATTGTCCACACTCCAAAAGCCCTCTAGATGCCAGGTAAAATGTGAGGACTTTTAAATCCAAGTTACATTGTATCGATGACGGCAGACTGAAAAGATTAGCTCTTTATATCTATGTGAACCATGTTCGATTACTTGCATGCAACCCTGCTGCTAGCATTTCTAATGTCACAAGATATCATCCAACCTACTGTACTGCTCACCTTCTGGTTCTTGTGGTCATTTCGATGAGGGACATGTTGGGTTTAAAGACTTCTGTTTTAAACAGCCATATACTGTGTTAAATATGCACAGCCCAGGATATTGTACTGGGTACAAGAGCCCTGTTATATTAGTGATTTACACAGCAAGGGCCTGGGGTTGCCATATAGGTGCACTTCAGCTCATGTAGCATTGTTCTACATATTTATAACATCCTCTTGCATTATTCATTGTGATTAAATGTTTAGGTAGTTCAGATCAATAAAGATTTTGTTTATGTATTTACATTATTAAAAAGTAATACGTCAAGAGAGAGCACACTGAATTTGTGTGCAGATATGTTTGCAGTGAACACACCATGTTTATGTAAAGAACAAAAACCAACCCAACAGCAACCACATTACTGGGGGTTGGATTATCTAACATTCTGGCTGAGACAGTGGCCTGAATATGGTTAGGTGATGTAAGGAGATTTGTGGATGTCTTTGCTGGTATAAGAGTTACAGCTTCCTAGGGTGAAATGATGAATAAAAACCTATTTGCCTCTATATTTCAGATTTACTCACTTTTCTCAAGAGTAAAGTATATGTAACTGGGTCTGTTGAGCCCGTACCTGCCCCTCCCTGTTCTCTATTTCTTTCCTGTTAAAGAACACCACAACCTCACAAGTACATAGAACTGACTCTCATTTCGGAGATCACACTGTTCCAGTTGCATGACAATTAAAGAGTAAAATAGCAAACTGTATCCTTTTTTAATGATACGTGCTGACTCCACCTGCTAATCAGGTTATGGGGCATTTGTCACATGAATAAGGAAAATACGTACACTTAAGTACATTACAAGCTTCTAAACTCTGTTGGAGCAGGGAGCTGGCTGGATAAGGCACGGATGAGTCCAGCCCAGTCTCTTATTTCCTGTCCCTGGTTTCTCTCTCACATGCAGGGCAGAATTGTGAAATGATAACAATTCATTATTTCTCAAGTTCCCAGACAACAGAGAATTTTATCTCCTATGATAGTCAAACCATTATAAAAAATTCTGCAGGTTAGGAGGTCAGAGCTAGCACTGTAGGAGGGCAAGCTCCAAGTTGCTAGAATCTCAAAATAGTTTATTATTCTTTTCATTATTTTTTAGACATCAATAATGTAGAGAAAAGATTTCCAAGAGAACTTTGATATCAAAAGCTCTGCTATTAAAATAATTTCAGCACAGTGTTCGCTGTTCAGAAAGCTCTTTCATTACAAATGAAACTTACCTGCTATCAAATGAGACATCTCCTGGGATCACGTGAGTGCTCTCCTTCCCAATGAGGAATTTGATTCGATCATAAAAGAGCCTTGGAGGATGCTGAGAGAAGGGAGGCTGGCTATGCTGAATGAGGTCAAGGGGATCAGGTGAACCTTGGCAGAGAGGACTTGCATAGCAATTGCTCTGCTGACAACAATCAGGATCTACACAGTCTGTCAAGCCATCTGAAAAAGGATAAAGCAAAGTTCAAAACAAAGAATGATGTTTAGAAGAAACCTGCTAGCAGGCAGGGGACAGCGAGTATCTAATCATGCCATTCAGAAGGATACACAGGCTTAATCTCAGCAAAGCAGCTGAAAACAGACTTAAGGGAGGACGTATCTTCCTCTCCAATTATAAGCATTGCCCATTACACCTGACAAAATCTCTATCAAGAGACCCTGTGGACCAAGTTCTAAGAAAGAGTATGACTTGCCTTCATTATTGTTCAGATGAGAGAAGAAAACTGTACTGCTGATTAAAGATCCCTGCATTTTTTTAGGCCTATGTTTTTTCTTAATGCTCTAGGCTGCTTTACCAGCGTGTACTTTTACCTATATTGAACTGAATCCAGGAGGGCTTGAGACTTCTTTTGTGTGAGGCATTGCAGATACACGATGCTTGATGCAGTCCCTGCCCCCAAGAGCTTAAACTTCCAGCGTCTTTCTACCGGATGCTTTTCCATTAGTATTCATGGAAGCAAACTTGCAAATCAAGGCAAAGCAATTCCCCCATTTCAAATTTTCAGTTAGGGAAACAAGACAAATGAGGTTAAGATTCCGCAAAGAGTCTCTATTTTACACGTAAATTTTTGCAACTGTGTTTATTCACTGGTGCAAGTTTTATTTTAAAACTCTTCAAGCACCCAACTTGCACTTAAGTCAATGGCAGTTCTGTGCCTAAGCACCTCAGGGCCAATCTGCTTCGATTAATCAGCTACTTAGATCTCTAACTGGCCTAAATTGTGCACACAGTTATCTGCATGCAAACAAGGGAGGGCTGAGACTCAGACCCAACAAATACAGGTTGTGAATGATACTTTAAAAGGTCAGATTGAATAAGAGTAAAAAAAAAAAAAAAAAATCTACAAACACCTTGTCACAGATAACATACATTTTGTGGCTCACCATTTGCTAACTCATTTGGACTGGCAGATGCATCAATGCACATGAAATAAGATCAAAGCACGGTATGCCCCCAAAGTGACATTTTTGTATTTGTATTTTTAGCAATGCTAGTCTTTATGAATGCTGAATCACCACTTTACTGGGCTGATTTCCCTTGTGTTCAAATTGGACTGCTATGGTATCAGCACACTGCCAGATACTTTGACTTCATTGTTTGGCTTTTCAAATCCTGTTCTCACCAACACTTTACATTTTGATGCCTATAAACCCAAAGGCCCTTAAGGCAACTAGCTACGGAAGGCAATGCGAGTTTTGACATAGACTTTAACAGGTACAGCATAAGGCTCTTGGATTATGAACCCTTTCTTGGCAGGCCCCACTTTGCTCAATAGAGCATAAAGCACTGCATGAGTGCTCGATAAATAATAGTATAAAAATATTCACTGAGCAAGGGAAGCAGAAGTCTATTCATAAAACCTAAGCCTGGATGATGAAATGGACATACCTGGAATCTGACACTCCTTGCCGTCCTTGAACAAAGGAACTGTTTGGCTAAGCAAAAATATATTAAGAAATCTTTTCCATCGCAGCTGGAGAACTAGATGGATTAGACTCGTGAAGATGCCCCAAGGACACCTGTAAACAGCTAGCAATAATACCGTGCTCCTGAGCTGCAGCTTGGTGCACCTGTTTGGTGGACCCTGGTGTTTTGGAGCAGCTCTACGGTATTTAGATGTCTTTAAGGAATGGTATTGGTCAGGCTGAATATTGTTGCAACTGTCCCGACAAACTCACCCAGCCTTTTGGGGTGAATGTAGGCGGAAAGAGAGAGTGAGCGAGTGAAAAAAATACTGCCTGTTGTTTACTTTCTCCTATGCTCAGGGGAAAACTGGACCTTATATACTCTTTGTAAGGAAACAAGACTGCACCCAAGAAGAAGTGGGCTTCATCATCAGCTCCTCTTCCCAGCAGAAACAACTTAAAGGAGCACAGATGCCGACTAACCATTTGGATGACAGAGGGGCTCGACCGTGTGCCGGCCCAGGGCTGTCCAGAAATGTAGCAGCAGGGGAGCAGCAACTCATGTTGCCATTGCTCCCCCGTCGCCAAATTTTCAGACCAAGGGAGAGACCCAGAGGTCGGATGAGATGGCCTTGTGTCTGCTGCTTAGGCTGGACGTTGAGAACTCCCTTTCTAGAATCAGGCATATTCGTGGAAGCTAAGAGCTTGTCCATATGGGAAAAACTGACCAAAACAGCTTTTGTTAAATAAGCTTGGGAAGCAAATTAATAAACTAAATTGAAAAAAAAAAGCACTTTTGCTCCAGATTAATAGGTCTACTGTGGGAGGATAGCTTCTGCCACAGTAGAAAGTCTGGCTAATTTTCCCCTGTAGACAAGTCTATACAGGAAGGGGAGGGAGAGGGGGGAAAGGAAGTGAACTAGTTTGATTCTTCTATTTGTGCAAGAAAAAAAAATCACTTAAAATTCATAGAAAGATCTGAGATTGAAGATGTGCTTTAAGTGACTATTCTCTATGGCAATTTGGTTTCAAAATGATACAAAGGACATGCTATCTAAATGCCCTGAAAATCCTCTCTCTGACAAAATTCTCACTGGCTCCTATGGAGGTTTTGCCTGAATAAATACGAAAATAAATTGCTCTCTTTAGTCTTTGTTGTTCTGATCAACAGGTCACATACCTGGGAACAAGTGACTGGCATTCAGAGCACACATAGGAGGAATTCAAGCTAAAGGAAAATGATTTCCCAGTTTTCCAAGCAGACTCAATTTTCATCACGCTTTTTGCAAAGCAAGAATGACTATGTCTTTAACGAGATTCAGTTTGAGTGGGATTTCTGCTGTCCTTAAAGCAGTGTCTTGTGTTTGTTTTGTCTCCACCTGGTTTCACTGACTCATTTTCTTTTTTAGCTCTCAAGACTATAAACCATAGGCACAAATACAAGCAGAGAAAAAAGCAATTGTCACGCTGCAAAGGATGGAGCTTTTCAGGTGATGGATTAACACTGGTGGCTTCTGTCACTATAGAAATAAAATCTATTTTCCCATCTGGCTACTTTTACTGTTTGGTCAATGAGGAGATATTCTATTCTGATTTTAATTCTCCTCTCAATCACAAAGAAAATGAAGTAGAGGAAAAGAGCTAGGCTCTGAAGAAATGGACTGCAGGACAGCAGTACCGATGGGCAGAAGCTTAAGACCCATCATGCACTCTGCATCCCCATACAGCTCACTTGCATCCAGGCTATTGCTGATTGTGTGTGGCAATTATATCCTAGAGTTGGATGAACAAAGGGTTTTTTTTTCCGGTTGGGCAGTCAACCTCAGAAACGGGGGGGAAAGAAGTGCTTGGGCTGAATTGAAACAGAATTTTTTCAGTTTAGTTAGTGAAACACATAACTGAACACAAATAATTTTGAATCAATTGAAAAAATTTTATGCAACCCCAAACAAACAAACATTTCCAGCTTTCCTGAAATGAGACATTTTATTTTGTAATATATTCTCCCTGTCCCCATTTTTTTCAGGCAAAATGACATGCTGAATTTAACCTGAATTTGCAAAATGTTTCAGGTTCCTTTGCCCCACCTCATAAAATCTCATTTCTCAGAAATTTACTATTTATTCAAAAGAAAACAAAACAAAAAAACCCACCCAGCTCTATTACAGCGTGTCATTAACTCTGACGTGGGATTGGAGACTTTGGCCACATGTGACATCACTCCAAACCGTCTTGCCTGACTGTGTAGATCTCTTTGGGCTCATTAACACAGCAGGAACGAAGCCAGGGCAAAAGCTTTCAGGATTCATTCCTATATTTGCAGGTTTTTTTCCTAAAAATGTAGACCCTGCCACTTTCAAGAAAATGTTTTGAGGATCTTTTTCTCAATGGTAGTTGCTGTTTGCTTCTAAAACTGAGAATCTATATACGCGAAAAAGGAATCTAGAGAAAAGAAAACGCAGAAGGGTTGAGAGGCTCTTTTTGATGCCTGGAAGCTGATGTACAGATTGGACAACATTATTTTAAATGGTCTTAATGTGCATGTACAATTTATGGAGGAGATTGAGAGATGTGGCATCTCGAGTGACATGACAGGGGACAATTACGGTAATACAAATTCACTTAACCCGTACAGTAAAAGCAAATCAGTTTCAACAAGCCAGCGGTCTCCAAATTCTAATTAAAAACAGGACAGAAGCCTAATTTATATACTCCAGAGTTTAACTTAACTCGCAACTTTGTACACATGACAAATATATTATTTTCCAAACAAATCAATCATCATTTTGGTAAGCACAAGGAACTGACTATTAAAAGCCCCTCTATGTGTTAAGAAACAGCAAGGTTCCTATTAAATCTAGAGCGACAACAGTTACAGACAGCAAAAATTGTAATTCATATGGTGGGAGATGCAGTATACTGAAGATTCAACTGTCAATTATCACAATGGACAACACAGCAGATGGGCAAACTTAAATGTATCACAGAGGTGTAAATGACTGGGATTTGCTATTAGCATTTCTTCTTCTTTTAATGTAAGAAGCAGTGAAGCACAACTGCCAGTCTAGTATGTAATATTGTAGAATAAGAAGCCAGTAATTCTGGTTTAGACTCCTCAAAACACAAAGAGTACTCCTAGCAAACTTCATGCTTACACATCCTTCGGATACCTAAGTCTGGGATAGGAGAAGTGATGACAGAGTGGGAATTTTTATATTTTCAGTAAATACTTCAGACAAAGCACTTGAGCACAACTCCTGTAACACAGTCCCCAAAGAACAACTTGGGGCAAAACCAACACTTAAAACACCCCTAAATAATTAAACGCCCAGCAAAAAGCACAGCATACAAAAGCAAAAGGCCAAATTCTGCTCTCATACGCACTGTCCCCTGGCATCATGGTAACTAAGAGAATCTGGGAGGTGATTTTTTCCCCCTCACTTTATTGGGGGAGTGATCCTTTCAGACATGCCTCTGCAGGCCTTGTATCCATTAATGCTTTTGCATCAAGATCTCACAAAAAGTTGTTCAAAGAACATATCTTCACATACACACTGGCTTGTTTAAACATTACTAAATGAATGCTATATGAGCATCCCCAGGATTCATTAGAAGTGACGCAGATGAACTTTTCCAGGACATCTGTATCCTACTGCAGATGTGATTCTGCTGTACAGGTTTCCCTCACTTTATGCGGGTTCTGTATGTGCGAATTTGCTCATATGTGATGACCCTTTTTATACCAAAAATTTGTTATATGAGAGAAAAATTCACTCTTATGCGATTACTGCGGTGGAAGCCTGCAGTCAGCTGGTTTGGCAGTGCATTGTGGGAGTGACACGCACCAAATATAGTCTCCTGTGTGGCTCTGTGCTCCTTGCTCACTGTCTGCGACACGTGTTTCTGTAGCTGCCATCCACATTATGATAATGCCCTGTGCTTGTGTGCACTATCTGCTGTTGGCGAGTGCCAAAATCGTCTTGTAAAAGCGGTAGAAATGGGTCTGGGGGTCAGTACAGTCGAGGTCTTGGAACGTACCCTATTTGTTACATTGTAAAGTGGGTTCTCTTTAAGTGAATTCGAGTTATGCACCGTTTTCTAGGAATGCATGTACAGCATAAAGAGAGGGAAACCTGTAGTCTTTAAAAGCTCTGTGATGGGAGCAGTGCAATCGCATGTGGGATGCAACACATTCCTGCAGACAACCTCTGTTGGCTGGTCACATTGGGCACAACGGCATGGATTCCCCAATTCATTGCTCCCTTTCTGGGGAGTACAGAGGGTGAGTGAAGGGTCTGAAACTGTGTTAATACCTTATGGGGAACGCCTTCTCTAACTCGAGACCACGATGCAGTCCGAAATGCTTATTAAGCAAGTTGAAACACTTCTATTTACTGACTGTCTATGTCTTCTACTTTAAGAATAGCACATTATACAACATTTGGGGCAAGCACCAGGCAGAAAATGTATTTCCTATTTATCACACTTGAGTTTTATAGGTACTGCAAAACATTAATATTTATATCACATCCCCGAGAAAATAAAACACCATTTGGAAAATGAAAAGGCATTTTGTTAACTGTGGAGTCATCCTATTTGCTAACATAAAAGCTAATGAAAAGAACATAAATTGAATCAAACATACAGGTCCTAACATGAGAAGCTCTGGGCCCATTCACTTGTTTCTACATTTAGCCTTAGTTTCTTGTATTTTATGTTGGCATGGATACATCTCAGAAACTAATATTCTTGCAGATTTAATGTGCTTCTACAATTAGTACAAATCTTCCAGTCTATAAATGTAAATAATAAAAGACCGCAGGCAGAGCTGAGGAGGTCAGAGAAAACAGAGAGCAAAGTCTTGAAAGGAATAACTCTAGTGTAGGTGCCTGGAAATTCTCCAGCAGGCTCATTTCTTGAGGGCTAATGACAAAATCAGTCAGTGAAGTCCTTTTATTTTGATATGCAAATCCTTTCAATGGGCCACGTTGGGTGTGGGTTAAGAGGTGCCTGCTTTGTACATTTTAAACTATTTTCTTTAGGTCTTGCAGTTCATTGAGCAGCAGGGGCAGTTCGCTCCTCTCAGATGTACAGGCAGATTTATCAAGTCATTGCTCAGGTTAAAATTGTATGGTTAACTTCGGAGCCATAATAGCTAGAAACAAACCTTGTGACTATATGTGAGCAAGCCGGGATCCTGTAGTAGACTCCAGAGCCCCTAGACTGGATTTCCATGGGTGAGCAGAGTGGTTAGAAAGGATCCAGACAGCAGGTGGCTAGAAAGCTACCTAAAGCACTGAAAAGAGCACAGCTAAGCTGCAGAATAAACCACAGAATGAACACAGTCAAAGTGAGGAGGACCTGAGGAATACAATAAGTAATAATCACTAGGTGAGGACTTAGAGAAACGGAGGTGCGGGAATCCAGCTGTCTTTACACCTGAGCTGGCACTGCCTGCAAGTTAGAGATGGGTGACCCACCATGGTTTGAATACCAGAAGTGTTCAAACAAATGTTTTCCTCTTTTCCCATTTACATATTTCAGATGGCCTCTAAGTAGCTCCTGTGCTTTTTTGTCTCACCGGGGGCTCAGTTCAAACCAATTACAGTTGTTAGGACTCAGAGCAAACAGAAACAAAGCAGAAATGTATGCTGTATCTCTGTCTGCTTCTTTTCCAGAGACCTGAAGAAAGGTACCGTGATACCCAAAAGTTGGTCTTTGTCTAGTCCAACCATGCAGCTGGTCCAATAAAAGATACCCGTCACATGAATTCTTGCCTCTTGCATGAAGAAACTAAGCAGTAATGAGCTCGCAATGCTTATTTCTATGCAGAAATCTAAATTTACGTTTCATTTACAAGATGCTGCATTCAGGCAGCAGATAGCGAAGTAATTAACTGGTAATACTGGGCTGGACGTGAGTAGATTTAGAACCGACATACACCCACAGAGGAAGACTTCATAGGGTTTGTTTTGTTAGATATTTTCCTTTAGTTAGCCGTGGCATCCAACAGTGTTTGGCTTTGAACATGGAATGAAAAGAAAATATATCAGGCCTGGTTTTCAGAAATGCTGTGCATCCCACGGGAGCTCTGGCAACACAGCAGCAATGAAAACCAGGCCCATCATTATTATTTATGTTATGTAATAATAGTGTATTACTTATATATGGACTCAATATCTCTATGATTGATATGCTATTAAAATGCCAATGGATATGCTCATCTATACTTTAACAGCACTGGCCACGAAGCAGAAGCTATGCTGACTCATGTCCTTTTGTGTGCTTGGAGGAGCTACCCTGGCCAAAATGCGACTAGCAGGAGTTGTAGAAGTGTAATTCAATTCTTATAGTACACAGTGTTTTTATTAAAGAAAACAAGCAATAGCGACTTGATGAAAGAAAGAGAGACCCAGACCAACTTTAAATAAGAGGTCAGTACCAAAGGAGTGATTGGGAACAGCTACACAGCCAGGCTTAAGAGGAAGTGCCAATGTAAATGGAAGAGGAAAAGCATGTGAAGTGTGGCTGGGCATGAGAGAGGAGTGTCCTGCCAGGAAACGAGTGCATGTCCTTTGAGTCCCCTGCATTGCTGTTGCAGCGTGTTCTGCCTCCTCAAGCCTTAAGCACAGATACTCGTATTAACAGAGTTCAGCAGAGTGTTTCAAGTCATTTCTCAGAGCTCTCGTTGCTTCCACAGAACTCTAAAATCATGGCAGGATGGAGGGAGGGGAATGACCTGTTCAAGTGAGCGGCGTGGTCATCGTATAAAACTACAATTGAAATCAGGTCAGCCATGACCCTGGAAGAATAGGAAGGAAAGATGAGAAGGGACACGAGCGGAGGATAGAATGTAATCTCACACTCCACGCTGCAAAGGACATCTGCTGGAAATCCCAGCATTATATAACCAGCACCACAAACGCTGCCAACATGCCACAGATGCCCTCCACAAGAGCGAATGAAAACAATGTAGTTGTACATCTGTCATAATTTTAAGTCTATTTTATTTGTATTTAGGAAACAGACTGAAGGAGGTGAACATACTCTTAAGCCTACAAGCGGAGGAAAAGCTATTAAGGTCATATAAGACTGAATGGTAAGGGTAGGCATGGCACATGCCCGCCATTATGCAATCAGCGCTGAGTTTTGGTCCTAAGCAAGTAATAAAATACAGCGCCATGATCTGGCAGGCACTCGCACACGTTTAACTTTACTACTAGGAATAATCACATTAGCACAAAACACAGAACTACATGATTAAGTGTTTGCAGGATTGGGACTTGCATGCGTATATACATGACATGCTATAGTAATCTTTTTACAAACAACATTTAAAACATTCGCTCACCAGAAATAAGAAGCTTGAGAAAGAGCAATATGTATCAAAGCACTGAACTGAGACCCCTCTATACCTATATTAAAATTAAACAGTCACATTTCCTTCTGGAATGCATTTGTATTCATTTTTGTAGTGTGAAAATGAAAACTTTCCCAGCAGAAATGCTTTGTTTTATTACTTAAGCAGAATCTGCAGCTAGAATGTAGATTACATTATTATTATTCCTGATTATGTCAATTGCTCGATATAACAACACCACCACTGAAACCCAAATACGACAACTATTACTTTGCTTCAACTCTATCTTTTTTCTTAAGGAAACAATAGCCTGGGACACTTCCCAAGCCCCCTGCATGGAGACATAAATATTTAATTTCAAGACAATGAGGATTAATGAGGCCTTTTCTAGGTGGAAACCTCATGATTTAGAACATACACAACTAGACTTAAATAAGAACAAGAAAACGCACTCTAAGGAACAAGAAACACAAACTCGGGAGCTCTAGGGGTCCAATTCTGATTTCATACTTGGTTTAACATCAACGCAACCAACTTCAATTGATTTTTTCCTGATTTACCCTTATGCAACACCAGGCCCTAGAAAGTAAGAGAAGTAACCTGAAATGTGCAAATATGATTTGGCCCTCTTCTTATTAAAAAAAAAAAATCCACGGAGATTGTGAAGTGAAATTAGTTACATTTAGCTTGGCAGTAGTAGCCAGTTGAATTAAATATTTTTCTGCCCACTTATCTCTAATTTGAATGTCAATGGAGATGTTCTCAGACATGTTATGCTACCATTAAAAAAATAAAAAATATATTTTTAAAACCTGCAGTAAAATGATGTTAAGTATCTGCCTTAAACTGACAAATTCAAGGAGATTTAGAGTTAAGGCTGCCAACTCTCTCAATAACTCACTGTTACTGCAGAATATAAAGCATGCAGAATCACAATACAAGAAAATTTATAGAGAGCCAGTTCTCAGAGTGTATCAGAAAATGCTTTACATATATTAGAAGCTGAACAAGGTTGTTGTGAACAGATTTGAAGAGAGAGCGAGAGAGAGCGAGAGAGCACACGAGTGAGTCAGTGGCTTGGACAGCAGGGGAGAGAGATCCAGACAGATGGGAAAGTGCATGGGAGGTCGTGATCCCAACTGCGGAGACTTGTGTGAAGAGGCTACAGATTAGGCCACAAAGATTAGAAAGCAGAGTGAGTGGGAAGAAAGGAGGTTACTGGTAGGTAGGTGGGGGAGGAATTGGAAATAAGGTAAAAAAAGGAAGGTTGAAGCAGAGAGGTGGCAATTTTAAATTTCATTTAGAAATTCAGAGGATGGTGCCAACAGAGGCCCATACAGTACAAACTATAACTGTAAATGGGGAAGTCAACATCCACCGGGGGTGCTTCTAGTGGGGCCCTGCAGGGACTGGGCTTGTCCCTAAGATGATCTTTTATTGTATGACTGGAAAGAAAAAGGGTGCAGATGACACCAAGCCTGGGGGAGCATTAAATAACGAAGAGGACTGGACACTGATACAAAGCAAGTTGCATCACTTGGTCAGCTGGGAGCTGGGAGATACAGTATGTATTTTAGTGAGAGCCACAAGTATAGTTATTTTTCCAGGAACAAAAAGGTGCAGTGCACATGTCCAGGACAGGGGCTCTATTTTGGGTGGCAATGATTCATGAAATGTCTAAGCATCATAATGGATAATCCAATGAATGTGATCTCCCAGCTGAATGCTGTGGCAAAAAGGACTAATACTAACCTGGAGCATCTGAATAAAGACTTGTAAGTAGGAGTAGGGTGTCTTACCTTTTTTTTTGGCACTGATGAGGCTGCTACTGGAATACTGTGTCAGTTCTGGTGTCCACAATTCAAGAAGGATGTTGAAAAATTGGAGGGGATTTGGAAAAAGAGCCAAGAGAACAGTTAAAGGATGTCTTATTGGGAAAGACTCAAGGAGCTCAGTCTAGTTATCTTATCAACGGGAAAGTTTGGGGTCACTTGATCACAACCTACATGTACAGCAATCTGATAGAAGAAGGTTCTTCAATCTTGCAGGCAAATGGATCACAAGATCCACAGACAGGAAGCTGAAGCTAGATAAATTCAAACTAGAACTAAAAAAGTACCTCAAAGTGGCTAACTAGCTGTTGAAACAATGTACCAAGGATTATGATCATTTACAGTGATGGAGAAATTAAGTTGGGATGTTTTTCTAAGAGGTATGTTACTGTTCATGTGCAGTTACTAGACAAGAAGCAGTATTGAAATCATGGAAATCAAAGCCTGTATGATGCAGCAGGTCAGAGTAGGTGATCACAGCAGTTCCTTCTGACCTTAACCACCGATGAAACCCTGGCATGAAACCAGAGCCCACTGGCTTCAGTATTCAGGCTCCACACACTAACCCATTGCGGGAAGAGGTGGAACGGCTACTTTGATTGCACATTGCCATATTATGGTCAGGTTACAAAGTACATTAAAAAAATGTACCCCTAGCATAGAAAACCTTAAACCTTACCCATCTATTTTCAGTATTTCAAAGACCACAGTTTCACTGAAATATATTTTAATTTTTTTTCAGAAAAAAAGAACCTGGATATTTTTTCAAAACACACACAGATGTTTAAATGACAGGGGCAATTCAAGCAGTTAGCTTCCCATATAAGATACTGATCCTGCAACTACTCATTCTTATAAGTAACCTAAGTCACTGAAGCCAACAGAAGAACTGAGAGGACCGTGATGTGGAAGTATCAGACTTCTGTGACTGAAGCAATGCATAAAAGGACAAGATACAGGAGAGCAGTTCAGGGAACTGAACTTCATAAGAACTCACAAATAAATATATGGACATGAGCTATGTTCAGTACCTCCATCGTTATCCAGGTTATCGCCACACACCATTTCCATGACAACATTACATCCTGTGCCACTCCAGCCCACTTGGCAGACACAGTGCCATCCATTCTGATCCAGAGTGCATCTTCCATTTCCATAACACAGACCTGGGCAACCATCTGGAAAAGAAAACATAGAGAACAGGACTTCATGCTGGAGTTTATTTTTCTTTTTTTAAAGTTATAAGCTATCCAACAGCAATATTTAAAAGTATATAATATTGGCTACTTGCACATGATAGCACAGTAAATCTACTTTGGATACCATTCACAATCTTGACCCAAAGACCTCAAGTTGTTCCTAATACAGCTTGTATAGGAAGGTGTGCCTACATTCTGAATGCATGTAGATCTGGTGTCTTGGGAGTTGTGCATGTAAAAAGTCACATGTGGATGAGCAAACAGCATCTCTACACACAAATCGGGTATATGCACAGATGCCTACCTGCTTTATATGTAGATGTTACATGTTTCTCTCCCCCTAATTGACACTTTGTATTGTTCACACTGAAAATCTGTCACCCCAAAAAGTGCACAAGACATATGTGATCAAATGTGAAAGCAGCATCTAAAGGTATATTCCTATATGTTGTAGGTATCTTTATTCACCAGGGTTCGGGAAACCTATTTTGATTCATTGTACAACACTTCCCCAAGAATGGAAAAAGGTAGCTTTCACTGCAGTGCAGACTCATTTCCTAGTTATAACACTACATTCTATTCAAAGAGGACAAAAGCTTGCCCTTTAGTGGCTTTAGGAAATATTTTGCCTCTTTTGGTAAATTATGGATCTAGATCAAGACTGGAACAATGACCGTATCATCCCCTGGACTGCAGGTTCATAAACTCTGAATCAATAGTAGTTTGGGCATTCTCAACCAGCTATTTTGCTCTGTATGCCTGTATGAGTGACGGATAGATAATCTCTTGGATGTGTACACTCATGTCCATCTGCTTGCATGGTCTGGTGCCAGCTCAGATGCTTGTCAAATCCTTACCACACCACACAGGGAGCCAGAGGACAATGGATAACTCTGAGCAATCAGCTTAACGCTGCAAGTGGCATCCCTTCTAAAAGGAGTCCTTTCTCTTTGCCTGAGCAGACTTGCAAGAATTCAATACCTCTCTGTACTTGACAGTGCACTTGTGCACTATCAAACGGAAAAGATTTGATATAGAGAGGAAGGGAAGACTTAGTCTGCAAGCATTTCTGGCAGAGATGTTGCAAAAGGTCTTTGGAGCAGATGACCAAAGAGACAGGGAATACGTAAAAATGGTCAGTTTAATCCAGTGCTGTGTTCCTGAGCTACATGCACTAGATGCTGAGAAGAAGATACAAGAAACTTTACGGCAGGCAGATGTGGAATAGCCTGCACACAGTGGAAGTTTCTTTCTAATTCTCATTTTAAAGCTTGGTTGCTTTCCAAAATCCTTGTGTTTTGTTTTGCTTTGTTAATCTTTACTGTTGCAACTGTGGATGTTCTTTTTAATCACATAAATATACATGACACCAGTGCTCCAGGATCTGCACTGGCTGCCGATGAGTCTCCAGGTAGAATTTAAGCTGTTGCTTATGGCCTATGATGCCCTAAATTTCCTGGCATCTGCCTAGTGGAAAGATGCCGCCTCTCTCCTCCCCACAATGCCATGCTGTCACAGCTGTGAGCAGCAGGGGTGCTGGACTTGGATCCTTTTTATTATAAAAAGAGAGGGAGAGGCTGGCGTGGTGCTCTCCGAGTCGGCTCTGAGATTCTGGAACTTGCTCATCTCTGGTTTGAAATAGCTTGAACTTGATGATCTTCCATGTACACCGGCAGAGTCAATTATTTTATAGGGTTTGGGGGAAAGGTGGAGGGCATGTTCCTGGGTAGATCACAAAGCAAATCCATTATTTGTATGCAATTCAGTGGCTTTATGGCTAGGGACAGACATTCAAACAACTGGAGCCTAAATCGATTCAATCTTTGCCAGGGCCTGCCAGCTCTGGCCAGTGCTGATCGCTCCCTGTGTGAGGGGAGTGGTAAGATAAGCCCCCTCCCTGCCCCTCCATCAGACGCCAGAGGAAGGGGGGAAATAACCCCCCTCCCTGCCTCCTAGCCTAAGGGGGCCCTGCCGTTTGCTCCGTGCAGTCTGCAGCAGCTCTGCCCACTCCGTTTTGACTTGCCCCTGATGGGAAGAGGCTGAAGTCCCTGTCATGGTTGCTCCCCCATCGCTGCTCCAGTGGCAAAGACAGGAGCACGGCCAGAGGCTGGACAGAGCGGCCCCCTTAGGCAAGGTGGCAAGGAGGGGGGTTATTTTACTTCTCCCTTTGGTGTCTGGCAGAAAGGGTGGGGAGGGGGCTTATCTTGCTGTTTGCCCTGTGCAGGCAGCAATTGGTGGTGGTGGCGGTCAGGGCTGGCAGACCCCGGCTGCAGTTCCCTGGGGGCAGAGGGGGTTGAAAGGGAAATAAACTCCCTCCCCTGCCCCCGGGGGCCATGCTGGCCGGCGTCTGGCTGCGCCCCTGCCCATGCTGCTACAGCAGTGAGGGGGGAGCGCCAGGAGGGCCCCGGCTCGGGTCCGTGCTGGTGGGACAGGGAGGGAGGAATTAACCCCCCTCCCTGGCCAGTTCACATGAGGCTGCTGCCAGATCTGGCCATGCCCCCGCTGCTGGAGCTGTGAGTCCAGAAATGCCTGGCAGGTCCGGGCCAGTGGGAAACAGGAGGGAGGGGGAAATAAACCCTTCCCCTGCCTCTTTCGTTGCAGGGGGGCCGGAGCCATTAAAATAGGCTAATGTGCATCACAATGGAGGTACTGGAGTTAATATGCATTACCTAAGGAGCATTAATGAACATGTAGACATGCACTCAGAGCCAAAAGCTCTTCCTAATCTCCAACCTAAATTCTCACAGAGAACAGTCTATCTCCATCTTCTTTATAACCTCCCTTGAGGTACTTGGAGACTATTTTCAAATCCTTGCTCCATCTTGTCTTCTACATTTTCAATAACCCTAGCCTTTTCAGCCTTTCCTACTCCTTTTCAGTCCTGCTTCCCGGGCTTCTCCTCATTTTTGTTGCTCTCTGCTGGGCTCTTTCCAATATGTCCCCGTTTTTTCTGAAGTGCTGGGGCCCAAAAAGTTCTGTACAATGCTGTATTTTGAAATGTATTATTTTCCTTTTCCCCCGCCACCTCCCAAGCCTTAAAGAAGGATATTTCTTTTACAAAATGAAAAATGACTCCGGTTGCAGATGATGACAATAGGAGCATTTTTGTTCTAATGGAAGGACCAGTACAAGTTATTTTGGTAATGGGAAATCCTCACTGCTGTCACCATTTTGTGAATGGAAAGCCAGCAGCAGAAATATGACTTGCCTCCCAGGCTATATTAAATATCTACATCAATATTGGTAAGAAATTGCTAAGGCAGCCTTCTAAACACGTTCCCGTTAGACAACTCTGCTTCTCACGAAGCATTGTGACAATGTAAAGAGCTAAGAATGCAGAATGGACTGATATTCTGTTAAACACATTTTGTTAAAAAGAAAAAGACTTTTGCCCTGTAAACGTATCTTTCTATCTACTTCTAGCCATAGTCATCCATTCACTCTGTCCTGGCAATGTAAAATAAGAGGGATGCTGAGAAGTAAACACGGAACAAAAAATACCCCAATCCCCAATACTTTTGTATCCTTTTATTACGTTTCTGCAATGCTGATAGGAAAAGCTTACCTTGGACAGCATCTAAGTAGTGAGCTTAAAAAAGAAAAAAACAAAACTGTGATAGATTGAATTTTTGTACCAAAATGAAAATATAGAAACCATTTGCTAATGGTTTACCATCTGTTGGTTAAGATAAAGTGCCTCCCTCTTATTGCAATCAGGTCTCTTCCTACCACTTTGAATAAAATAAATTGCTCATCTTTGTTATCCATATGACCACCAGGATGCACAGCACAGCTTGCATCATTCACAGTAGCGCCTATAATGTTAATAACAATGACTGAAGAAAACACATGTAGCTGCAGTTATCTTTTGTTAATAAACAGCTTCTTTTTGCTTTGCATCGCCCTTCTGTTTTTTCCTGAAAAATTTGGCCCTTCCTCATTAATTAAGATGGCAAAAATGTACAGGGAGCAGTGGAATGACCTTTTAAAAGCTTGCTTATAGGAAGCCAAATTGATCAAAGTTATGCTAGGAAGTTCCTTGTACGTGCAAATTATTTTGTTCAAGAAAGGGGTTTTGTGTTGGGCTTTTAAAAAAAGGAAGAACAGATTAACCAATGGCTGAACTGAGTAGGTGGCGCAGCATTTGCAAAATATGAAAGCTTGGACTGCTTACTCCTCCAAAGGAGGTACCCAAGTCTCTCATAGGCAATTCAAATGTTTATGAATAAGACTGTGCCTGAGACACTATTAATGACGCTTTGACAAGAAAGACGATTAAGCTTTGCAAAAAAGTATGTAATGCTGCATCAAAAATATAACAATTACATCTGTACGCCTGAATGACGACTTCCAAAAAGATCTGCAAGCTTAAATTTCTTAGGAGTATTGTTACAACTCAGCCACACAAAAATCACCTATAGTCCAAAGCAAAATATTTAACTCCTCTGATATGAAGGCAGCAGATTTAGTGTAAGATGGATTTAAACTGCAAGAGAGAAGGTTTAAAGGAAGTCATTTAAGTTTTACATTTTGTGCTCGTGACTTCCAGTTCCTGTAGGATGGTAGCCCAGAGGCGCAGTTGGATGCACCCTGCATATCTTTGTTTTGACATTTTCAACTTATTACAATGATATTGTTTCATCTCAAATAACAGCTGTGCTGAGACTACTCTATGGGACCAACAGAGTTCCAAGTCAATGGAGAGGCACCTCTACCTACTGAATTTGCTCTCTACCATTCCCAAGCAAAATTTAACTTGATGGCAATGACATTTTTCTATTAGATGTTCAAACTTTTTTTTTTTTTAAAGATAAAAATCTCACCGATGGTGCAGTGGTCTCCTTCCCATCCAGGGCTGCACTCACACTTTCCGTCTTTGCACTGGCCATGCTCAGCACAGTGAGAATGGCATGTACGTTCTTCACAGGTTGGTCCTACCCAGCCTTCTTCACACTGGCATATTCCTCTTGAACAAACACCGTGGCTCCCACAGTCCAGCGTGCATAGTTCTATGTGAGATTCAAAGAAGACAAACCTTCATACGGGAATTTCTCATTTTGTCATGAGCTATGTATCGATAATGAACTATTGCCACTTGCATACTGACATCAGACATCAGTGGGGATTTTGGTCAGGAGCGTTACCACCATATAAAGGCCTTACACAACCTATATCCTTAGACCAACACGGCTACAACCTAAACCCTTACACAACCACTCTACTCCTTTTTAAATTTTTTTTTTAAACTTAGGAAGTAGCAAACCCATGAATGCATCATATCCCCATTCCTGATTCAGGTTGGCTGGCTTGTTTTCAGAACTCCCGTCTATACATAAAAAGCAAAAGCAGATTTCCAGGTGCAGGGTTTAAGTGGTCAGAATTCAAAGTGTGACATTAGATCACAGTAGTCATTCGGGTATTAACTAGTTTGTAGTGATGCCAATGGCTTTCACTTATGACCATAAAAGTTAACAACAAGCTACCATACCAAAAGGAAACAGTACAGAGAACAGTGATGCATCAAACAATAGTTGTGCATCAAACAACCCACTGTGCGAGAACACACATTTCTGTAGTTTTCAAGGACTCTAAAAACATCTTTACTTTGCTCACCCGGCCCATCATGGTTGGCCGGTAGGAGCAAAATCTATTTTATATTGACAAGGTCTGTTCTTCCAGGTCTTTTCAGTTCAAGGATTTTTTTCCTGCATGGACAGGACCGTAGTGAAATTACATTTATAGTGAAGTAGGATGAAAGCCCCAAATTGTTTCAATACATCACAATATGCCAATTTCAATTCCACTTTCATTTACACTGAAGCTGCTTTGTAAAAAAAAAATGGCTTCATTATTAAGAGGGCTCCATGCAGTTTAAATTTATTTAAAATAATTAGCGCCTGTAGACAGAATTTGCTTGTTATTCTGCAATTACCCTGCCAGAAAAATGTTTCCTCCTCCTTCCTCTCAGACCTCGCTGCGAGTACTGAAAATATAAGCCCAAATCATCAGGTCCATTCTGACAAACATCTTTAGTGGTGGAAATACTTTCCTTGACAGGTTTCAAGCAGAATTGTATCTTATTCTGAACTGCTGTATTCAAACATCCCTTTAATGTCTGTAGTGGCAAAAACAGTTGCTTTGCATGCTGAATACATTTTTTAAAACTTAGAATCTAAATCTTTTATCAGTTTTGATTTTTCAATTGAACAAAGAGAAAAAACAAAATAAACAGCAAATTGCAATGACACAATACTTAGCAGGGGTTTGTCCCCGAGTCTGGTTCTATTCAATATTTTTATGAATGTTTTGGGTTATAGAACAGGGCCTTCTAGAAAAAGACTGAGGGGGAAAATATAGAAGACTTCCAAAATGCAAAAGGTAGTTTTAAAAAGAGGATAGCAATCAGTTTTTCACCATGCCCATTGGAGTTTGACTTAATTTTCAGAAGACAATAAGGTTTTCCAAGTATTTAATCTACACTGAACTACAGGGATAGGTAAGTGCTTGAACAGGCTAATTTGAGACGCTATAGGATCTGCTACATATCCTACTTCTGTACAGGGGATGAACTACAGGACCTTTTGGCGACCTTCATTTCAATGATTCTATAATTTATTTTAACAGCAGTATAATTTACATAGGACTTGAAATGTCATTTTGCTTTAATGGTTTGAAGTCAAGAATACTTCTGTTCATCAATAATTTTCTCAGGTAACAGTCTTCTACATGGATAAAAAAAAAAAAAGTCTACCTTACATGGTACAATAGAAGTGATAAAAAAATGCTAAATTATCAATATTTTTCTCCCTTGGGAAATGCATTGCAAAGAACTTGAAAAATACAGGTGCGACTTAAGTTGCTACTACCAAATGTCTTCAGTACATCACAGTGTACAAGACTAGAACAAAGTAAATCTGTGTAAGAGTCCTTTGCTCACCTGCAAGAAAAAAATCCCATTAAAATCGAAAAGCATAATTTTGACATTTATGTGCAGAAAATTGCATCTCCCTATCCAGTCTGAGTATGGGCCAGATCATCAGCTGGTGTAAATTAGCATAGCCCATCAACTTCATGGAATTATCCTGTTTTACATCATACAAAGCCCTGGCTCTCACTGTGTAACTATACAGGTCTGGATAGCGCAGTGAGGCTGCTTTTGCTCTGAACAACATGCACAAAGTAGCCAGTATGCTTGAGGCATCCCTCGGAAAATGCCAGGTTGTAGTTTTCACTCAGATTCTGAATACAGAAAAATACTAGCACAATTCTTCTGTTGCAAAGAGGCCACATCCACACGAGTGTGGACATTTGGTTCCCTGGGGACAGCTCGCAGCGGCACATCTTGTGCTGCCTGTAGTTGTTCCCAGGGAACGCCTGAGTGCCATGTGCCCTCTGGCGTGCGACAGGTTACTCTGGATGGGGTAGCGGAGGCTGGGGCCAGCACTTGGTTGGACCTATTAGCCTTACCTGGGGTCCTGGGGGCCTCTGGGGCTGCAGCAATGGCATTCTTGCTGCTCAGAGCCCAGCCAAGAGCTGGAGCATGACTCCGGCTGGCCAGGCTTCCGTTTTGAGTGGCATGTGCTGCCCCACTTTTTTTTGATGGGTTTTTTTTTGACCCCTGGATATCCAACCCTCCTCCCCACCATGGTCGAACTGCAGATGTATGTGTAGCACCACATACCACATGGCCACACTTGTTTGGATGTGGCCAGAGAGACCACAACGGGTCAGAATATTTGTAACACTGCGGGTTCTTATTTGAAACCTCTGGGTACATCCCGATGAGTGCACGTATCCAGGGACATGCGTTGCCCATGGGACAAATAGCAGCGGCATGTATTTGTGCCATTGCTATTTGTTCCCTGGCATGCCCCTGATCACATGCTCTGGTGCATGGCAAAATAACTAGGGTGAGGTAGGAGAGGCTGGGGAGCCTACAGCCTTACCTGGGGTCCTGAGAGCCTCCCAGGGCAGCAGCAGTGTTGAGCTAGCTGCTCGGAGCCTGGCTGGCAGCCAGAGTATGGCTCTGGCCGGCGAGGCTCTGATTTCTGGCAGTGCATGCTGCTGTCGTGTGGGCTGCACCACTTTTTTTTGGCATCAGATCTCCCAGTGTCAAACCCCGCCTCCCCCCCCCGCCCTGTGCTGCTAATTAGCAGTACAGTAAATGGGTGCACGTGCACTGCATGCAGTTTGTGTCACTTCAAACTGCTTTGAAGTGACACAAACTGCATGTGTGTGCTTGTCTGGACGAACCGTGTGAGTTTATTTTGTGAATCAAGACCAGTCTAGCAACTGGGGAATTCTGCACTGGTGCACAACCACTCTGGTAATGACTACATCACCTTGCCATAATGCTATAATTTAAATACCTGCCAGCAGAGGGGTGCAGCCATGGTAGGTGAATTTATGGCATTCTAGTAAATTAAACACAACTAATTTGGCTTTGTCTGAGCTCAAGAAATAACCTGTAAAGAGTAAAAACAGCCTTATAAGGCAAGGCTGCATACTGCTTGGTCCCCAGATGTGGAGGGATGTGGAGTCTTTTAGTTCTACATAACAAAGTCGGGTCTAGTTTGCACATTTCAATAATGGCTCTTTATTGGCTGCGTGACATTTCCAGAGCAGATTTAGGGGGGAAAAGCCACCTATGAAAAACTGTAGACATTATCAAGAAATTGTATTTCCTCTACATGGAATAACAAGGACACAGCCCAGGCTCTGAGTCTCATTGCAATATCTCCTGTACTTCCATGCCAGAGACCTTCTTAATTTTACTTGCACCATGCTAGGTGTCCCATGTGCACACCTGTTCTCTCCATCTCTCTCTTTCTCTCTCTCTGATGGTTCTTATTTCTTTTTTTTTTTGTCTGAGAAATAAATCCATCAAGGCTTAATTTTGTATTGGGTGGATAGACAGAGTAGAACTGGGGGTATACTGTTATGCCTGAATGTGTTAATGACTCCATCAATAGGTTCTCTGATCCACAGAGAAAGTGCGTGAAACTATTGGTAGAGCTAACCAAATGCAAAAGACTCCGTGTGTTTGTTAAGCTTTCCCCACAGTTTTCATGGAAGGTAATAGGGTTCTGGTTCCTAGAATAATTCCTGATATTTCGGGGCTGACCAGGTGGATCTTCAAAAGCCACCTGTTACAGTGAGAGACAGAGGGATAAACCACTGAGCCAGGTATGGATCTTTCCTTTACCAGGCCAGTAAGAGAAACAGTCCTGGGGACGCTGTTAGGCAGGCTAACCTCACCTTGTCATGCATCCACAGATGCATTATGAACAGGTCCAAGGAGGTGATCCTCCCCCTCTATGCGACACTGGTCAGGCCGCAGTTGGAGTACTGCGTCCAGTTCTGGGTGCCGCACTTCAGGAGGGATGTGGACAGCACTGAGAGGGTCCAGAGGACGGCCACCCGCATGATCAGGGGGCAGCAGGGCAGGCCCTATGAGGAGAGGCTACGGGACCTGAACCTGTTCAGACGCCACAAGAGAAGGCTGAGAGGGGATCTGGTGGCCATCTGTAAACTGGCCAAGGGAGACCAGCAGGCTATGGGAGAGTCCCTGTTCCCCTGAGCACTACTGGGAGTAACAAGGAATAACGGCCATAAGTTGACGGACAGTAGATTCAGGCTAGATATCAGGAGGCGTTACTTCACAGTCAGGGCGGCTAGGATCTGGAACCAACTTCTAAGGGAAGTGGTGCTGGCTCCTACCCTGGGGGTCTTTAAAAGGAGGCTAGATAGACACCTTGCTGGGGTTGTTTGACCCCAGTACTCTTTCCTGCCCATGGCAGGGGGTCGGACTTGATGATCTGCTCAGGTCCCTTATGACCGTACCTACTATGAAACTATAGAAATCTTTCAGTGTAGCCTCACAAACTCTCCCTCTGTGCAGGCTTTAGCATAATGGGAGAACTTCTGTCACTCACCCGCACCTCCTTTTCATTTCTTTGTGGGATATCCTCTTGCCTTACTGCACCAAAGAGCCATGGCACTTCAGCTATATTTGCACTTTGCATGGCTTTAGAGCCAAGAGACCAGATTCTTGGCTCCGGTAAGTTTTCTTCACTCCACTAGAGTCCATTGTGTTACTCTAAACTATACTAGCTGAGAATCTCCCCTGCGCTTAATCTGTACACTTTGCACTGCATTATTTTACAACTGAAAGAAGGGCTTTGCAACCCTAAGGACCAGAAACTTCATTTTGTTATTAAACAGGAGCTGAAACTGTGTAGCAATTGAGTAGGCTGCCAGGAAAGTGTTGGCAAACTGCTGGGAACTGGCACAAATTGACCCCTGCAGTTATAGACTTTCATGAGCTATAGTCAAAGGCAGAGGTTATCAAACTGTGGTCGGTGGACCACCACTGGTCCGCGAGCTCCATTCAGGTGGTCTGCAGAAACGTTGCGGGACAATGGAGAATATCTGTACTTCTAAGGTAAAACTACTGATATTAAAATATGAGTTGTGTGCTTTGATTTGTAGACCAAAATAATGTATTAAGTGGTCCGCTGAGATGCTCAGCAATTTTCAAGTGGTCCATGAAAAAGAAAGTTTGAGAACCACTGGTCTAAGGCGTATCACATACAGAATTCAGACTCTGCAGCCGTAGCCCACTAATGAGCTAGAGACTTCTTAAAAAAATAAAACTAGATCAACTCAAGCAGACAGAAGTCTTTACTGACATGTTCTTAATTCTCAATGTTCATTAATTTTATTGGAACAAGGCAAATGTAGGCTATGAAGCATTATTGGCTGATATTCCTAAAAAAATTACAACTATGTTGATCATTTCTAAGCTAATCTAAGAAGCATTAAAAATTCACTTCAGACTCTTATTTTAATTACCTAAATCAACAATGAGTTCTCTTAAATGTGTTTTATAATAATATGTTTCTACTTGTGTAATAAGGAGAAGAAAATTAAAGCTAAATATTTTATAATTTGTAATGATAAGGCAGGATTCTATGCTATTTCAACATATTTCCAGAATAACTTGGTTAGAAAATTATGTTAATATATAAAACCAAATGTAAACAAAAGAGGTCTTAAAATAAAAATAAAAATGTAAAAATCTTAAACTAAAAAACACTTTCATTTTAACTTGCCCTCATCTTTAAATGATGAACCATGTGCTACTGATAGTCTAAACCCTTAAGTATCATATTCATAACTTTGCTACCCATTTTTAATAAATGGATTTCCATAAAGATTAGAAATTAATCTTACCTGACTTTTACCCAATATGCTTAACTGCTGGAGGCTGTGAAATTTCACCTATCTAGGCCTAATAAAGAAAAGTTTTTTCAATTTAAATATACATTGCATTTAATAAGCTTGCATGATAATTTCAACAATGTTCCTGAGCTTTTTAAATTACCTTGCTGCTGTGTCCTGGAGACAACCCTGTTCTATCTTTCATTTTTCAGCAACTGACTTTATTAATATATTTTTCCCCCCACCAAAAAAAAAAAAGAAAGAAAAAAGTTCAAAAACTTAAATTGCAAGTTTCAAAAGTGAAGGAGCAATTTTTGAATGACGCCAATTAGAGGCCTGGTCTCTACCAGCAAAGAAGTTTGCTGATATAGTTGAGCTAGCAAGCTCTCCTACTGTAGACAGTTACTAGTCTGTTCTGCAAAGAGAGGTCATCAGATGGCACATATCAGTTCTCTAAATGAAAGAGCTATGGCCAGCAATTTTGCTGGTACACCTGGGGCTTTTCCTGGTATAGCCATGTCAGTTAGGGGGTGTGATTTTTCACACACCTAATAGAACATAGCTAACTGAACAAGCTTGTAAGTAAAAAGGAGGTTTCAGTGCTTAGGGCAATACAGGAGCTGTACTCTTTAACTAGTTTCTTCATAGTCGGTGACAAGTCAAACATCACCTTGCAATTTTATTTAATCATATGCCCCCCTCTTTGCTTTCATTTCCTTGCAGCAGATAGCTATAAAAAAATCTACCTACGGCATTCAGTACAAAAGAAATTAAGTCAGAGTGACAGAACATTGTCATGGGATATAAACCCCCTTTCAAAACACACCTCTCTTTTCATCTCTAGGAAGTTGAATAACTCACCATCTACTGTAAAGAAACATTCCAGTTTGATAATAGTTCCATTGCTGATAGGGACCCATGGTTGCCACCCACCATTTCTGCAGATGCAATTTTTCTTCAGCAAAAAACATGTTGTAAGTACACATTCAAGCAATTAGATGCCCTAACTCTGATTTCTGGCTATAAACAGTTTTCTTTCCTTGTTACTGAGATAACTTATCCTTCCAAACTGCTGTTGACTCCTGCTGTTTAGTTTGAGCCTAAAGGATCCCGAACATCATCTCATGACACCCCGACGACAGTGGCATTCCTTGGTTTATAGCTACATGAAGATTGTCTTTTAAACTGTATAAAGTATCCAAAGCTTTTCCTCTGTCACCTACCCTAGTGTGCAACAACACTGCAAGTTACAAGTTAATATCACAGGGCTTTTCAGTAACATTTTACTGAAAATTTTCCCACAGTCTGAGTGTGTTTAGATTTTAACTTGGCTCGTTCTAGGCACAGAGGTTAGTCACAAATCTGCAAAGTGTGAAGAGCATAAGCACATCAAAGGCACCAGACTTCAAAGAGAAGAATATTGGACATGGATTCTCTAGTTCTTTTTTGGTTCTGTGTATATCACCTATCACCATGGTATGTTAGTGCTGCCACATTTTCCAGTACTGATTGTGTTGAAAACAGGCACAAAGAGTTTCTAATTTGCTTTATCTGACGGAAGGAATTCAACAGAAAACTCCTGCAAGTTAGTTAATGGATTGCCAAAGGTAAAGCTGGCTCCAGGGGTTTGCTTCCCTAAGCAAGAGATAAGGCTGTTCATCCCTGTCAAAGGCACAAAATTAGTCAATGTTTGGCTGTGCTGGGTGACCGTCCTGGAGGAAGGGTATATGCCTACCGTGTCAGAGTGATGCAAAGCAAAGGATCCAAGATTCTGGGCAAATTCACCACAAATGAATACAGGTCCAATACCAACTGGCTCCAGTGGCATCACACCTCTTTATGACTGTAGTTTGTGCTCCTCAAAGTTAACTTAGGTCCAGCTACAATTTCAGAAGTGATACATTTGCTAGTGTCTGTTTTCCAGTGGAGACTGAATGGCGCTGGATTTTGCGATGCCATGGCGCTCTGTAGCATCTCTTGGATGATGGAAATTCATAGATGTTCTTTTACACTTTTGTTTGTCATTCAGTGCAGCATCTTCTTCTAGTTGCTTTGTTTTGTCGACGCCTTCTCATTACTTGATCAGTTTTTAAATTTTTCTGCTAACCCCATGACCGTGGCTTAGATATCTTAAAATACTACCTTGTAGCCAGGAATTAAACACACCCTATCTATGTGTCTATGCTGGGCCGAAAGACTAGCCTTTAAATATTACTGGCCCAGATTCAATGAAGTTATGCTAATTAATACCAGCTGAAGACCTGGCTTGTGCAACTTTATTCATTAGAGACATAATTGCGTCTGGGTATCAGTGGACCTATTAACAGGACTGTCAACACTTGAGAGCCATGACCTCAATGGCTGGCCAACATGAATGATCGGAAAGACAGACCCTGACTGATATTGAGCATCCTTTTCTTTCTCCTTCATGATATGCTTAGTGGCTCTTCCAAAATGACTTACTATAATTGTGGTAAGTGATACCATATATCATAGTGGGAAATCCCAGATGGTTATGAACCTCTGCTTCTATCCCACTGGTTAGGTAAGGATCCTACCACCAATACTCACTTTGAGGAGTGCCTTGCTCTTGGAGCTATCCTGCTGGATTTCAGTAAGGTTACTCAAGGGGCAGCATACATCTCGGGGTGATATGAGCGGTACAGAATTAAGGGATTAAGAAACAGAAAGTCACCAGACAACTCAATTTGTACTGCGGCATCAGGACACAGACAATGTCCTCATCCCCCCACTTTACCTGTGGCAGGTTAGGGTGCTCAGTGTTTTGGGGCAAGATGCCTTGTAGTTGTGTGACGGGGTTGTTTGTGTAGCTTTAGGAATAGGTTAGATAAGTACTTGTATGAGGCAGTTTGATAGGTATAACCGTGCAGGGGCTTAGGCCAGATAACCTTAGGTCCTCCCAGCCCTACTTTTCTATGATTTTGTGACTGTTAGTCAGATTAATGCTGACAATCAAAACAACACGTCCACCTGGTTCTGCAGTCAGCTGCACTTCATCGTTTTAGCCCTTTGCTTGTAAGCTTGGAACAGGAAAAAAAAATATTTCTTATATATCGTTTCACAGATTTCCAAACTACATTTCCCATCTTAGTAGCATTGCCTAAATGTAAACATAAAATAAAAAAATGCTGGAACTAAGCATACTGTATCCTCACTGCTCATTACTCATAATGATGCCTCACCATCACTCCAGTAACTGTGTTAATTGCTTTTTGGAAAAAATCCTTCACTCATCTCATAGGATAGCTTTTTGATGTATTAAGCATCCACAAAATAGCTTTCTAGACTTCTAGTAAACAGGCTGCCATCATTGTGTAGACTTTAGGTTGTGCATCCTAAAATAATCAAATGTCTGTGTTTTTGTCTACTATTGCATTTACAATTTCTCATACTGTTAGATTGATTTGGAAAATAGCTTTTGCAGACATGGAGTCCTCATCTGCATGAAGATTTATTTGTGTGAAAAAAATAATCACTGGACAAAAACAAAGATCTGCAGACAATGATACAACAGCAAAGCATACGCTACAGACATACAAGTTAGCTGAAATCCTCCTTCCCCCATTGATGTTTTACCATGTTTTTCTTTCCAGCTTTATTTCTCATCTGATGAAGAATATTTTCTTCCTGATCCAAATCCAATTTGTATATATAAAAAACACCCTATATTGATTTCACTGTGGTTCAAAATGGTATTTTTACAGTGCAAAAATCTAATCAATACAATCTTATGAGTCTGGACTAATAACGGTAAACATTCATTTTGTGGGGCCAAAGCTCTTGAGATTGATACTACTGAAAAATATTACTCATTCACCATTGAGTATAGCTTTGTTTATCCAGCCATGCTATTGGTGTAAAGCAGAAATACGATTATGCTATATTTGACACAAGGGGTTTTTAGTAGCACACTT
Organism: Alligator sinensis; assembly: GCF_000455745.1. Classification (NCBI taxonomy): domain Eukaryota; kingdom Metazoa; phylum Chordata; order Crocodylia; family Alligatoridae; genus Alligator; species Alligator sinensis. The sequence continues at coordinate 427,326 of NW_005842107.1, forward strand.
GTTTCTTTTAATTTTTTTAGGTCTATAAATGATACGGGTTGACAGGTTAGATAAGGCCTTTATGGGAATTACAAAAAATAAAAAGAACAAAAGTGTAATCGAATAGTAAGGAAGATCAGACTGACGAAGGGGCAAGAAAACCCCCCACAGAATGCTTTGGCCAGACTGACCCTTTTTAATACTGGACTTCCTAAGCAAATACTTGTGAAGTTCCGGGACAAACTCTATCCTTTTTCATATTTATTGCAGTTATTTGATTTCAGACTTGCGTGCTGGAAGCAGAGTGGTCACTAGAGATTCATACGTTGGCTAACAAGCCCTGTAAATGCTTTCACAATATCCTGAGAACTACAGAAGGAAATCTCTTTCAGTGTGTACCTTTTCCTGGGTCTATTCACTCGGAAAACTAGGAAAGAAAAAGCGCCCCAAAAATCCCACTTTGTGCCAGTAATGAATGGGAGGGAAGAACTGCTATACAAGCAGGAAGAAAAGACTGCATGGTGGCATTCATTCACAGAAAGAAAATTCAATATGCAGTTTGTCTCTCAGGGACAAAAGAAGGTAGTCAAGAGGGACAAGGAAAGAAAAAAAGGCACTCAGTGCTATACTTTGAGACGTAGGCAGGAATCAGTGAAGGATGTTATAGTCGGTGACATGAAAACTGACTGAAGAGAGGTATTGGAAGCTGACAAAAATATTCATTAAGGAAGGGGGTAAGGGGGAAGACAGAAAGAAAGGATAATCAGAGGACCTGCCCACCAGGCAAAGCTGGAAAGCGGTATGACAGGGATGGTCTTTACAGCTTTTTCTTTCACTTAGTTGTTTCTAGGAAGGTGGAGAATCTTATGAGGATGGATCAGGAAATTCCTCCTCCTCCCACCCGCCATGAGCACATTCATTTAAAACTAAGACAATTCTCATTAGCACTGAATAAGGAAGTCAAAGCACAAGTGTTTTACCATGCTGCTGGGTTTTTGGTTGTAGCCGTGTTGGTCTGAGGACGTAGGCAGGCAAGGATCTTTGGGTAGATGCAATATCTTTTATTAGACCAACGGAACAGGAAATTCCTCCCCCTCCCCCCCGCCATGAGCACATTCATTTAAAACTAAGACAATTCTCATTAGCACTGAATAAGGAAGTCAAAGCACAAGTGTTTTACCATGCTGCTGGGTTTTTGGTTGTAGCCGTGTTGGTCTGAGGACGTAGGCAGGCAAGGATCTTTGGGTAGATGCAATATCTTTTATTAGACCAACGGAGTAGTTGGAAAAAAGTTCTTTGAAAGCTTTGCAAGCTTGCAAAGAACTTTGTTCCAACTACTCTGTTGATCTTGCCTCAAAAGCTTGCAATTAAAGAATTTTTTTTGGCAAAAATCTTGTTGGTCTAATAAAAGATATCCTCTCTACTACGAGTCCTGAGTATTTTATCATGATTTTTTCATCAACCCTGTTCCCCCCATATTAAACAAACACAGTCTATTAACATCCTGTTTATAAAGGGAGAAGCATGAGCTCAGAGATAAGAGCTGCTGACTTCAGTAACAGAAATACATTTCTGCTGCTGTTCGCTCCTGCTCTCCCTGCAAAGCCAACACAGCTGAGGAGTGTGCTGGATTCACACTTCTTCTCATACACAATCAGGAGACTGATTCACTTAAATCTATTCAGATGCACCTGTATAAACCTCACAGGAGCCCTAAGGTTGCACAGGTGCAACTGATGGCCAAATCTGAATGAGAGAGGATGCTGAAAGGAAAGGACACAGTGACTTTCAGAGTCTGAATTGAGGTTTCAGTGCTGGCAGTTAAAGTGGAGGATTTTTCTTTACTGTAAACTGGGAAAATCTGATACGGAGACTGAGACTCGGGAACCCATATTGCTATTTTTACAGTCCCTCTTAAGAGGGACCATACTTACCATTAACACCGAGAAAAGGTAGATCAGCCTCCATAAGCCTTAGCAACCCTGTGATCTCATGAACTGCATGATCTGTACCTCAGCAATGAACTATAAACTCACCTCTCATAAACAATCAGCTTGCACTGAATCTTAGAGCAAATGCTTTCATCAAACAAGCTTGCGCATCTTGAGTCTAGCTGAATTGCAGCATCTTTGCTCCATAATAAAAGAATTCCCTTTATTTGGTTCTGGCTGAGAGAGAAAATCCCTTTGAATGAGAGGAAGGTCCTTTTGTGTCACTAGCTTTAGGAAAGATGCTATCAGCCAAGAGGAGAAAATCAGAAGTGCATAGTTGTTTTTGAGGATGGGTCAGACTTAAACTGATAATGAGAACTAAGGCCTGTTTGAAAAAAAAAGTTGTCTTTGTGTGGGAACTACTGAAGCAGCATGCTTCTCCCTGAAATTTAAACTATAAGAACATCCTCTCCAAATTCATAAGCTCTAGCTTACATGCCCACAGTGAGTTTGCAGGGGGCTGGCTTCTGGGACATACTGTAAATCATGTTGTGCTGAGATGTTATTTTGCCCTCTGTTGAATTCATGATGAAAAGCAAGTCAGGATATTTTAACAGCTTGCAGCTGGATGTTCCCAAGCCGTTGTAAGTGTTAGGGACAGCAACAGACTATAGGCCTGAGTCTTTTCTCTTTGCAGTGCTTGCTCAGCATGCTTCTTGAACTCCTCAGGAGAGAGCCCTGTTCCTGGTATTAGGACTCCTAGCTCTATTTGTGTGTGTACAAGGTGGATGCCATTTTCAGGAGGGTGCCTGTGATGATGTGGGGAATCTCCCTATGTACGGCTTATGCATCTTTGCTTAAACCAGGGGACTCTCAATGTGCAGCTATGTCAGATTGCAAACTCCGTTATGAATGAAGGCTTGTTGCCTCCGATGCTGCCTTATGCCTCCATATTGAATTCAAATGGACAGGAGGTGAAGGAAGAAATTCTTGCAGCTGGCATAGAGCTAAGAGAAAAAGGCAAGCTGTTAAACGCTGATGACCGTCCGTTCGCAGGGAATGTTTTTGGACAAAGAGAGAGCTGCCATCCAAGGCCAACCAATTTTCTGCACGTCTGAATTCTGGAAGGTGGCAGTATCCAAGCACCAGATCATCCGGCAGCCAATTTTGGTCACCTGGCAAGGCCGATCAAAGGGTCACCTGACAAAGGAACCTGGAGGTTATACACAAGGAGCAGCAGCTGTTTCGGAGAGAGAAGAGAACTAGACCAGGGGCACTATTTCAGAGGAGAAGGCATCTGCAAGGGCATGCTTTTGTAGCAGAGTCCTTTCAAAACAGTGGGATCTTTCAAGAAAAATGACACATTGCAGAGATGAGAGATCCTTCCCTCAATTTGGAGGAGAAGCCAAATGCAAGTAGTGGGGCAGACCCCTTAGAGGACGCTATTCAAACCCCAATGAATTCATAAGAGGGCCAAAGAAACAGTAACATATATGAGGCAGTAAAATGAGGTGGTAAAATATATGCAGTTGTTTTTTTGTTGTCTTCTCTAGATCTGCATATGTCTTGTGTTAGCTAGTGTGAAAAGTAACTTGTTTTTGGAAACATTACACACTTCAATTATCACATGTCCTCGAACACATGAACTGTAAGTACAAACTACCCACAAGGGGTCTGGGAGAAGGGTGTATTTAACTACTGGGGGTGGTGTGTGTAGTATGTGTGTGGGGGGGGGGGGTGGGGGGTGCAGCTCAGCACTGGTCCCATTTACAGGGAGACGGGCCATCCAGACATAGCGTAAGTCATGGAATCAGAACCACAGAAAAATAGGGCTAGAAAGGATCTCCGGAGGCTATCAATCTACCCCCTGCTCAAGGCGGGATCATTCCTATCTAAACCATTTTAGACCAAGTCATCTTTGTGGATTAGACTGGGGACTGCAGAAGTAGACAAAGAATGATCACCAAGTGCATTAAACTTATATTAATCGTTATTTTTCAATTAGGGATATTTTCAGTTGCATTTGAAAGACAAAAGAATAGATTGGGAAGCTCACTATGAAGGAGGAAAGGGGAGTGAAAAACCATTACTTTTGGTATTTCTGCAAGTAATATTAAGCAGCAAGCAATTAAGCAAGAGTTGGCAGGCACAACTCCTATCTCCCAGGTGGCTTCCCTATATCTCTCCTACTCCTAACCCATTCCATTTCTTAAATCAATAAATGTCCATATCAAGGTCTCTCTGGTTCCTCCTGAATTGGTTTCAGTATGTAGGATTTTTTTAGGCTGTTTCTGTGCTGTCCTAAACATCTCACTTTAAAATTATCCAGCAATGTGAATTAAGCATTCCAGTCTTAACTACTAATATCTTTTTTCATAGAAATTTCTTTCGCCAGATGGTTTTTTTTGCAAGCTCTTGCTACTCTGCAGGAAACACAAATCAAGCTGGTCACAGAGTTTGTTCTTTTCAATGAAATATATAGTGTTAAGAAGAGCTTTTCTACAATGTCAAATAACATACAGCAAGGAAAACTTCAATCATTCTTTTCATTTGCAGTGCCATAACAGATGAGCTCCCCAAGAATTAGAGAGAAGGGATAGTTAAACAAAAATAAGAATGTCAGTCATCTCTTGCGAACAAAACAATGAGCAATGCTCGTAAAATAATTAAAGACTTCCTTAGATTTGCCAAAACTGGAAGTACAATAAAAATGTTGACTGAAAACAGGCAAAAGAGAAAAGCTATGGAAAACATGAAAGTTTACCTGAGGTACTCCAAGATGTTTCAAGGCTATCTTCACCACTGAGTTGTTTTGAGTGAATTTCCTTGTCCTTTGCAAATCAGAATGACTGACACCTATAATTTGCAATTTCCTAAATGTAAAGAGTTTTTTCTGATTGCCAAGTAATGGTTTTACCTAATTATTTTTTACAAGTTGCAGTATTTGATGTTTAATTTTGAAATCAATGTGAGATGTCTTGAGCTATATTAATATACTGTATTATGCCTTCATATGCTTACTATGGAAGCACTTACTCTATAAATGCATATTTCTAATGATTTTTAAATTGCTCTACTCTGCACATTTCAATTTACAACAATTACAACATTTTGCATTTTTCAAAGCACTTCAGTTTTAAAAAATGTTCTGTGGTTCAAAAGAGACAGAGGGAAGAGGCTGTTGATCCATTTTTACCCTTTGAAAAAAAATTGTCACCAATCCTGCTGGTGTGAGCTTAACAAAAATAGATATGCTAAATATATAACATCTACATATGATCACTTTAGAATTAATGTATTCATGGCAAAGAACTGCCATTGTTCTCTTCCCAATCATAATTGGGGCAAATCTGGACGAACTCCAGAACATCCACTGGATTTACACCAGGTCTGAGGGAGTAAATGACAGCAATATCTCGCCTGCTATCACTGAACTAAGTGCGGTCTAGATAAATGAATACAGGACTGGCAAGCTGGAACATGTACCAGCTCTGTCACTGATTCATCATTTGACAATGCTTTGGGTAGCCATGCCAGGCTGGATGCACCTGACTTTTTTCCATCTTGGAAGCTATGCAGCCCTGAGCCTGGCTAGTAAGAGATCACCTTGTAATACCAGATGCTGTAAATACAAGCCAAAAAGTGGCTGAATGCTTAACAAATATTAGACCATGCCAGACTTCATTTGGCCCCTTTGTCACTGATGACTTGGGGAGAGGAAGGAAACAGCAGTATTTTGAGTAAGCTCCTATAACTCATTCATTACGTGGGACTAGATTCTTAGTTGGTATAAACTTCGCAAGGCATTACTGAGGTCAACAGAACTATGTCAACTTATACCTGTTAAACATCTCACCCCCAAACACATTCTGCTTTCTCTTCCCCCCGCCCCCCCCCGGTGTCCTGCTCTACCACAGAACATTGATTCTCACCCTTTTTAGATTCAAGGCAGCCCTTGTTAGCTTCAAGGCACCCCCCAGAATACATCAGTTTTGACTCATTTTTTGACCACAGAAAAATAACACAGCAATCTTTCTGTTGCAAAGAACTCAAAGACCACAACTGGTCAGGTGCTGTTTAACACTACGACTTTCTATTTGAAAACTCCGGATTTATGTTGTGAAACGTGTTTGCAAATCTAACAGTGCTAACATTGTGTGGCACCTCTGAAAGGAACTGAAGGCACCCTAGAGTGCCACGGCACCCTGGTTGAGACTTGCTCCTCTAGCGACTTTGAAATCAGCCAGGGATAACCTTTCCAAGCAAAGAAGTTTCTTGCAAAAGCTGTTTAAAAATCTGTCTCACTAGAAATATGATACCACATTTCTGCTTTCTGTGGGGTGGGTCCATTTCACAGCCCCGTGGATTTCCCTTGCACGTATCAGCTGTCAGACAGCTAAGAAAATGAAGGCAAAACCTTCACCTTCAGCTTCTTCAGTGGTCTTCACCCTTTGGCAACCTCAGTAGCAGTTAAACAAAGAAAAAAAGCAGGAAGAAGAAGGGAACAAAAGGATTAACATAAATAGCGAGAAGGAAATCAGGAGGATAAAACACTCAAATTTATACTCTGCATAATGTCACAGGGCTTTAATTTTCATTGTTTTACATCAGGAAATCATGTGTTTTTCAAGGTCATTGAGTTGCTGTCAAAAACAGTTATTCACCCTACAAACACTGTGGTTCTTTTGAGACGCTGTAGTGTGTGCATTTCAGGCTCTGTGGCATTGAGCACGTACATAGTATCTCCTCATGCTCTCAGGAGAGGTCAAGAGAGGCAGAACAGTCATAATTTTCCCTGGCTTTCCTTGAGATTTGAAGTCTGAGATGACCAAAGACTCTGAAAATTGGAATAGAGACCTAGCCTACGTCATCTTGAAAAGCCACAGTCACTGCAAGGTGAATAAGTGTTCTTTCTTTTTGCATTGTGGATCCCATTGCAGGTGGCTGGTAAGAAGTCTCCTCTTAGGGAAGTGCAAATACAGAATTTCAGCTCCACTGCAGGAGCTGTAGTCAATGTAGCACCGCACTCCTGAACCTGACATTTGAACTAACAGCTAAGTCAAAGGTCGACAGGTTTCTTCGTGTTGCTGCCTTGCAGTTTTCTGAGACTGAAGTATTTTGCTACTAAGGATGAAGTGAGTGTTGCCACATTCATGTTGAAAGCATAAGGGCCAGAAAGCCAGTGACAGCAAGAATGGTTAATGTCAATAAGACTTTGGGTACCCAAAAGAGAGCCACGAGAGCATAGATGATGTAGTCAGCTGTCTGAGCTTGAGCACCACAGCTGCAAACCATGTCATTGGGCAGGCCCCACGAATGCATGCTCGCCTTCAACCATCCAATGACCGCTGCGAGATGGTTAAGAGCAGTCCAGACCCTGTAGGGCAGGTGCCATCCTGAGGGGTAGAAGTAAGGAGATTTTTAGCTGCAGATAAAGGTTTTTAGCTGCAGTTCTTGTGCAGTATATTGCCTGCTCCACTGATAGGAGGCCTGTCTTGTGGGTAACAAGCCATCTGCAGATTCAATGAGCTTATTGGCTTGAGTGGACAACAGACCCCGAGACTTCAGGTGATAGTTGGTTTTCTGGATTGCAGCTACTAAGCTGGAGTTCAGAGAATGGTCCAGATTTTGGACTGTGAGGCCTAGGGCCAGGGTGGCAGCTTGTGTCCAGATGTCAGGGGGTGGGATGCCTGAGAGGACTGGAAAGCAGTAAACTGGAGTTGGCATAAGGCACCCGGTGGTAGTCCTCATGATGCTGTCAAGGCTGTCATCCACTAGCTTGGTGTGTGTGTTCCAGCCTCATACTGGTGCACAGTACTCAGCAGGAGCATATGCAAGTGCCAAAGCGAAGGTGCAAAATGTTTGGAAACTTGCACCCCAGCAGGTGATGGATGAAAGCTTCCTGGCTATTAACTTTACCCTGGATACCTTCCAGATGCTGGCAGTAGGTAAGGGTCCAGTTCAATTTGACTCCTAGATAGGTGACAGTGAGACAATGTTTAAGTATATGGTTGCCAATTAACTTCTCACACTGCAGCTGGAAGGCTTGGCAGAAGATAAGCCAGCTCACAGGAAAAAAACCTAAAGTGTGAGTAAGATTGAAGTCAAAGCTGATGCCACTGCAGCTCAACTTATGCATAATGGCCACTATGTCAAACCTAACAAGGAATTCACTAGGCAGATAAAGAAAGGAGTCAGACAGCTATGGAAGACTCATGGTCCCAATGCACACCTGTCTGGAGAATTCAGTACTGAGGAAATGAAGGCCGCCCTTAAGCTCTTAAAGACCAACAAATCACCACAGCCTGATGCCATACATGCTGAATTTCTTCATAATTCTGGGGAGATGATGGTCATTTGGCTTCATGAGCTTATCTCCAACTGCATCAAATATAACATGATCCCTTGCATCTGGAGAAAGGTCACAGCTGTTGTGGTCCTAAAGCCTAACAAGTCCCAGGATGATGCAAAGAGCTATAGAGCAATCTCTCTTCTGTGTATCCCATACACGCTACTGGAACACCTTATTCATGCCTGAGTCTACCCCATAATTGATTCACAGCTGCCTAAGGCGTAGGCTGGTTTCAGATGTGGAAAGGCAACAGTGAAGACACTGAAGAGAGCTTTGAGGCTGGGGAGAAGGTCGGTGCTGTCCTGGTGGACCTCACTGCTGCATACAACACTGTTGGGCTCCATGGCCTCTACTACAAGTTCCTCCAAAAGATACCTGACAAAATGATCATAAGCTCATGCTTCAGAACCACAGTTTCACTCTCAGGACCACTGATGGACAGGAAAGCCACTCTAGAAGTCTCAAGAATGGCATCCTGCAAGGCTCAGTACTCTCTCCATTGCTTTTCAATGTGTACAATATTGACCTGCCTGACACCTAGTCCACGAAGTACGGCTATTCCAACAGCTTGGCTCTCACCAAATCAAGCAAGCAACGGGAAGCTACTGAATTCACCTTGACATCAGACATGAATACCCTTGCTGATCACTTCCATAAATGGCGCCCAGCCTTGCTAAAACAGTTGTGACAGCTTTCCACCGAAACAGCAACCAAATGAAGAAAGAAATCAAAGTCAAGTATTTTGCTTATGTCCTAGTGGCAGGAGTCTTGATATTCTAAGGAAGAGATACAGAGGCCAGGTAGTAACAGCAAGATACATTGTGTTACCCATTCCAGTATTGTCTGTATAAAGAAAGAGCTTGACCTTTAAAATGCCTGGCTATGGCTAGAAAGACAGTCTGAATGGTTTGGCACTGCTGTACTTGAAGTGCGGCAGCTTCAGGTCTGGATGGAGCAGCTGGATCCAGACTGGGCAGCCTGAACAGAACAGAGGCCGAGTAGACACCTGTAGTAGGTCTGTTAGCAAAAGGTATCTTGTCCAGCAGGGAGCTACAAAAATGGGTTTTCCTTTGCCTCTTCTGATCTTGGATGAACTGGTAGAAAGGAGCAAAACAGGCCTTTGGCATCTGGCAATGATCATGTACTCAGGTTTCTAGTGTTAAAAGCTGAAAGCCTTTAAGATAAGCACTTACTTAGCAGAAGGCAATTATTTTGGTGGCAAGAGGGGATGTCTTTTTTCCCATCCCTCATCTGCTATCCCCGGCCTCCTGGTTGCTGACATTGGGCTTCTTGATAATGAAGTTACTAGGTTGCCCGTTCCAACATTCTTCCAATATCTACCTAAGGGGGAATCCCTGGAGAGAGACCCAAAATGATATCCCCCAATTGGGCCAGTTTGGCTAGGACAGCATACCACATCAACTTAATGGTTCCAGCATCATTCTCAGAAAGTAGAGGAGAAGCATTCATGTCTGTCCCTGGGGAGAAAGTGCAATCCAGCAGTTGTGAAGAAATGTAAGATGTTTTGAATAGCAAAATTGTGGGGTAATTACCAGTTCTTGGTACTGTGTGCTCTTCTGGTATGGAAATCATCTCTGGAAGCTCTCTCGATAATAGTGGGCTCATAACTAGCATCTTGCCAAAGCCAGTGTCATAGTCTGTGATGCTGCTGGTGCCTTCTCTTGTTTTGATCAGAAATCCTATTATAGATCTGAGATAAAACCTTCACTGAACCTGCCATGATTTGGTCAACAGTTCCAGTCTCCATGAATCGACATTTTCTAATGAAAAGTGTTCATGTTTTTAATTGCATGCATCAAGACTGTAGGTCACGTATCAAAGGCTGGCCTGCTCTGCTTGGCTTTTTATCTTACAGAACTAGTCACAGTAAAATACTGCTAGATTAGCTTTGTCCTATTTCATCTGAACTCTTATTAGGCAAAAAGCAAAAAAGGAGAGTGAGGAATAAAAAGGTACAGGCAATGGTTAGGAGGACCTGGGAGTTTCCCATCTCAGGAGATGCTCAGGACATGGAGCCAGAGAGAAGGTGATTTTTTTCTGATTCCTTCTTAACATCAGATCTCATCACATGATCTTCCAACATCTAAGAAGAGCTACCTCACCATGCTACATCTTTGAGCATGTGCTAGAAAAAACCCTAAGGGTGATGCTGCTTAATATCCTGCTGCTTCTCTGCTGTCGCTCTCATAGTAAGTTCCCAGGAGGTCACCAGAAAGGTAACATCCAAAAGCACTGGCAACTTTCAGTTTAATAAAAATAGCCACAGGTTTTTACTTGTCCATATATAGGCACTTTTCATCTTAAACAGTCTCCGGTCTGTTGCTATGACAATTCTGTGACTTCACCATAAGTCTTGTTGACTCTTAATCAACCTTTTTTTCCCTCTGTAAAAACAAACTCAAGTCATGCCTTTTTCTTACTCTATTCTGTTTATTCTATTTTTTTCAGCAATCATTTTTCATAATATGTTTATATGATAAAATAACCTTTCACCTGCTTTGGATAATATAAGGTTTTAACCCAGGCAAAGACTTATCATAACAGTTTGAAAGGAATGGAGGGGGAAAAAAAAGAAAATCCTCTCTGTGGAGTAACCACTGCTCTTAAGAATACATGCCCATCACCTACACGGTTTGATTACAAATTAGCTGTTGACATTTGCGCTATAATACAATCATGTTATTCGGCACCTACCATTAAAAATAAAATGTACTGAAATGAAAAACAAAGTTTTTCTACCACCTGATTCAGGATTACTCTAAAGCATTTACTGTTATGGAAAGCGGAGCAATCACAGGGAATGTGGGACAAAGAACAAAAGGCTGATGCTGAAAGAAAAGCTCTTAAAAAAAAAAAAAAAGCCTCTTGAACAGGAGAAGCCAACCTGAGATGTTCAACTGCTGACCCAAGGAAGTGGACTTCTCGCTTCCTGCAGAGATCTGAGCGATACGGTGCAGAAAGCTTCTGAAAGCAGAGGTGTTGTGCAGGCTTCACCAATATCTAACACGGTTAGGAGGGTTAGAAGCCCTTTCCCTCTTTGAACTGATGGTCTCTCAGACCACAGGTCAGTAATCTTACCACGGGTCACAGTTCCCCTCTGGCCTCTCCAACACAGGTGAGTAAAGGCTGGAGTGAGGGAAAGCAGTCTTCCAAGGCAGGCTGAAACAGCCAATGGCAAAACACAGATTGGATCAAACAGCTGGAGATTGGTGTATGTTTAGTAAAATGCAGACCAGCACTAACCTTTGTGGGCCAGATTCAGCCCCTTTGAGGGCCAGATTTAGCCTTTGAGCTGTAAGTTGCTGACCCCTTTCTTAGACCATTTGGTGCTTTACCCCAGTGAATTCTGAAATCTGCCGTGTGTAGAGGAAACGAGGGGTGTGCATGCATGACACTTTATAGTGGGCTAAATGCTTTTGCACCACTTTAATGGTGTTGGTGTTTGCATGCCTCAGCACCGTATTGTACATTAATTCCAGCCGCTGTAGGAAATTCGGTGGCACAACGCACCTTAAATGACTTGGGGTGCAGCACTGGGCTCTGTGCAGCTCTGCAGGAAGCCCTGCAGGCAGCCTGGCAGCAGCCTGGGAAAGCAGCTCCACCCAAGAAAAGCGGAGAGCATGATCTTCCCCCCTGCCCCGGAGCCTGCCTACCGGAGCTGTGCAGGGGCCCGGTGCTCCCCTCTACAGCTGCAGTGCCCTCCGGGACCACCCGAGCTGGGTGCCTGCGGGTGGGTGCTGCCTGGGGGGTGGGCTACACCTGCCGCGGAGGGAAGCACCGGGCCCTCCCATAGCCCAGGGACTGCTCTGCCTGCCCACCAGCAGCTCGCCTTCTCCTCCCTGCCAGAGAGTCAGGTAAGTCAGCAGGGGTTTAATCCGCCCTAAATTGAAGCGGTGTTTTTTAAAACCCATCGCTTCAATTTAGGGCCCCCATTTCACCTACACATGCCCCCTAATGTATAAATATACATGTTTCCCTTTATTACCATATTCTTCCTAAAACCCCATCCATTCAATCATGTCAGAGTCCAAAGTTTGTATTATCCCATGGACTTATTTCTCCAAAAACCGGATCCATGCACATTAACACTAACATTTTTCCTACTGAAGATAAAAGGAACAAAGCTTTCTCTGCAACCACTATGAAACACATAAGGTGAAAGACTTAAGATGGCATGCACGAACTTAATTTTGCTTTTTCTTGACTTCTGAGTGCTTAAGCCAACAGTTTTAGGATACTCTTTATGCAGCTTTTTGATTAAGTAATAGCAATAGCACACTCCTGCTTCTAAAAGCTCTAACTGAAGAAGAACGAATTAGAAAGCACTCTACTCGTGTAAATACTGAATGCAGCATTTCTATATAAATCAGTAAGAAGAAGTATGTTGATTAGGGAAAGCATTGCTTCTTTTTACATAAAGATATTTTTATAATTGGCAAAAATGAGAGAGACAATACCAAAAATATCACAGCTATGGAGTTTTTGTGGGTTTGTTTTTAAGTGTGGGAGTATATTTGGTTGGTCATTCTTGTTTTTATAAAATATATTGGAAGCACTTACCAAGTTTCCCCCAAGCAGACATGCGCTACAGCTCAAGTTATGTTCTCCTCTATAAGTAAGGAGATTCTCTCTCAGACCAGAAGGAAGCTTGAAGCAAGACCCCCCATTCGGACTACAAGTTTTTAGTCTGCCTGCATTAGGGAGGTGACTTTGGGTATTTCTCCTGGTAATGCTAGTGTCATAAGTCAAATCTAAGTAAAAACTGACTTCATTCTAAAACCTCAGCTATAAATTATAGGCTTGAAGAAATTATGGGCTTCGTGTCTGAGTGATAGTCTTTGCCCTTTGTTATACAGGAGGTCAAACTAGTTAGTCATAATGGCTCCTCCTGCCTTAAAATGCATGCGTTATTTCAGAAGACCTCAAATCTTAGCTCCAAACTTCACTGTTCATTAGGGATTACAGTAACTGTGATGCTGATCCCCTGCTTCCATGTCCCCTAAAGGGAGAGTTTTGTATTCGGTCTTTTATTGAAGTGTCTTAAGGCTTGAAGAGAGACAATGCCTGTCTGCCAGTATGGACCCCACACTCATGGATCTTTGCAAGGCTCAGAGTAGTCAGCTGTGATCTGAAGAGATAGCCGAGTCCTCTTTCTGATGGAACAGAGATCCACCTAGTCAAATGTCTCAGCGCAGCTTTTCCATTGCTGCCTGATATGGTATAAGAAGAGGTTTTAATTTCCTTTTTCAAAGAAGAGTATGAAAAGCAAAAAGTAATTGTCAGTACTTTGAAAATGTTTCACATTTTCTATAAAATACAGAAACTGGTAAGCTAGGTCACTGCAGGTCCCATATTCTTGTAGTTAATACAGAAATCTAATTTACCTAATACTGAATATAGATTCATTTGCTTCTCTGACTTTAGATATAAAGAGATGCTAAGAAAAAATAAAAAGGTCTGAAGTAGCCTGATTGACTTCTGGTCTATCACCTACAAGTTGTTCATTGCTTCCTGAGTCTAGATGAGTGGTATGTGGTTTACCCTTTTTATCCCAGTTATTCTAAAAGAAATTCATGTTTTTCTCAATCCGCAGATGGAGGCTCCCTTACTCTGACCCTGTTGACTTCCTCTTCTGATGTTTTTCTTTCTCACTAAAATCAAACTTTGCTTCCAGTACATGCAATAGCCATTGACCCTAGGAAGTAAGTCTCTTCCACTGATGTCTATACATCAGTCTAATACTCATTGTATTGTCACAACAATCCTGGTTCTGGTTTAATAGCTATAAAGAGAAATGCATCTAAAAGGAGAGATCTGTAATATCCAGCTATAAAGGGAGATTCATGTGGGTGGTTGTAAAAGGCCGCTTTCTTGGCAAGTACAGAGACAGTTGAGAGGGGAAGTTGTTTTTCTTACTGGTTGATAGAAGCAAGAAAAAAAGTATACTTTCTTGCAAAAAACACATTGAAGTAACTTTGAAAGCATGACACAAACAAGAAAATCAAGACCTTTAGCACAGTGCCTTCTTTAGTCACCCACCGTATTCTGTATTTAACGATGTTTTCTTAATTAGCATGCAAGAGACAAACTTTAACAGCCCTTTTGGAGCTTCTTGGTACTGGGGCTATGGCAAGTCCATTACTGCAACCGAGTTCTTTTGCATATTTTATGGGAAACAAATTTAGTACACACACAACACCTTCCCTAACTATCTGTTTTATTAATGGATATGCTAGTATATTACCATCCTTTAGGGAACCTTTTCAATATGTAATGAGACACATGATAAAAATGCAGGCACTAGGGTTTTCATGTTGGTTGTTCAAAGCTGATAAGGGGAAACTCTTATCAAAGGAAGTATCATATCCAACAGTCTCATAATGAGACGAAATCCCATGGCCCAGAGTGAATGATGACGTTGATGAATGATCTTTGAAATGACCATTTGCTAAACATTCAGCATTACTGACAGTACAGTGTAAATATACATATGTATAAATATCTCCACTATTTGAACACAATGGTTCCAACTCAGCAGAGACCAACTTAACATATGCTTAATGTTAATGACTTTGGTAGGGCTTAAGCAAATGCCTATAGTGCTTTGCTCTTAGCAGGGGAAATGTACCTGGTAAACAGAGAGATCATCTCCCATCTGCACCTGTACATTAGTAAGATCTTTTCCCATCTGCACCTGTACATAACTAGCATTAATATTAACTGTGCACTAAAGGGCACTCTCAGCTCCAATGTACCTATGGAATTGGAGGGTCTATAGCTACTCAGAACGTTTCAGGCCTGGACCATCAGTTGTACTTTATGGAATTCAATCAACCTGTCACTTGGATCTATTTTGCATTGTAATTTGAGAGGACAGCTAAGATGTCAATTGAGCTTTATAAGTTGTGAACTTTCTCCTCAAAAAGGCAACGGCACATACCTTGGAAATCACACCATCTATTCAGGCATAAAATGTCTGAGTGTTTTCAGTTCAAGACAACTGAATGTAAGTGTACCAAGTATATAATGAGATCATCTCTACACTTGAACAAATAAAGTAGGACTAAACCTTGATGGTCCTTTAAGTAAGAAATGAATGTTTAGCTTCATGTTTTAGAATGGGAAGTCAATTCTTTCTTCACATTTTCTTTAGGCAAAGGCTTCTCTTACCCATAAATTCCTGGGCTTAGGTCATATTCTTCCAGTGACCTCAGAACAGCTGCTATTTTCTGAGTATCTTTCACTACTGCAGACTACCATATTGCACTGTAGGTCTGATCCTGCAAGAAGCTAGGGAGTTCCTGAGAGATGCTGAGCACTTTTAATTTGATATGGAAATTAGGAGGCAGTCAGACTTCAGCACAGGTAGGACTTTGGTTGGCATGTAGCAGACTTGCCATAGAAAAAAAACAAACCAGGAGTCCCAAGCTCATCTTATATTCATATCCCACTGAACCACTATGCTGTCTCCATCTTATTTGCTAAGTCGGTTCTTATTAACACTAGTGTAACATAATTATTTCTTAACAGAAACTGACCTGAAAGCACAAGAATTTGATAGGCTTTATTAAGAAAAACCCAAGCCATACCTGTTGAGCAGTCTGGACCTGTCCACTGTGGCTCACAGCTACACACTCCAGTATCCAAGAGGAAAGTCCCGTGACCTGAGCACTGCTCTTGACACACAGGAAGAGATGTCTCACAGTTTACTCCTCCCCAGCCTGTGGAGCAGTGACATTCCCCTTGAACACAGACGCCATGGCCAGAGCACATAGGATCTAAGCAGTCCTCTGGAATGAAAAAATAATATTTTTGAAGCATAAAACTGACACATCTACCTTGATTTTCTAATCATATACAGCTTAATGGGTTCAATTTTAATTAGGCAATAAAATAGCTCAGTGGAAATATTTTGTTCAAATTAAAGAAATATTAAGAACCACAGGATGGCAGGGTGGGGAGGGCAGGAAGATAGATCATGTGAAAGTACTGTAAAGGCCCTATCCAGGAACTTCACTCACCTTCATACATTATTCTATTCTTTTTAGTGGTCTTTTCTCAGGCCTGCTATCTTGAAAATGTGGAAAGTTAAAGGCTAAGGATGCCACTTCTCTTTTACCCTATTAAAACACTGACTGTTTGCAATGCTGCACTGTTCTACATATGCAACACAAGGTTATGAACTTCAATGAATCTTCTGTGATATTGAGGCACCACAATGCATGCATATGAACAAAAACAGCTTCATCTAAGTTGTAACCAAAAGCATGCAGAAAAATATCTAAATTAAGAAGCCAGTGTAAATCTGCATGCAATAATGGGGGGCATTAGAAATCATTATGGCTCCACTTGTCATGTACAGTTTTTAAGGTATTTTTAATAAAGCAGATTATTTCCTTGATAGGTACACTGACTTGTATTTCAGCATGAGAACTAGGCAAAGAATAAGGAGAGATCTTAACTGCTGTTTCAGAAATTCTGCATTGTGTTTCTACTTGGGCGTGTTTGCAACATTTCTGTTTGCTCTTGGAAAGGAAAAATTTATGCTTACAATTATTTGTATGCAAGTTAATTTGGGCTCTCTAGCCAGGAATCTGGTACCAGAAACAAAATCATGTGGCTCCTCACCAGCCTTGAGTAGTGAATCCTTGACTGAATACTCATTTTAAACAGCTTATATGCTCATAAAAGGCATACGCTGGGCAACTGCAGATAATGAACGGATTCGTAAAAGTCATAATCTGCTGATGAACAATTTGCAAACAGACAAAAGAGCTAAATTTGTTCTCAATTTGGACTAAATACAGAATTCAGCAAGCTCTGTTGAATAATTTTAAATCAGGTGTTAGTTATGCCTGTGGAGTCTTTATAGCCTTTTGTACAAACCCAGCACTTCTTTATCAAGCAAGCTTTTCATCAAGCCCCTTAGCTTGACTGCTTCACAGACCCAGCAAGAGTAACTTCAGCTGACTGATGAGGAACTCTGCAAGGAAGGGGGAGGAAGGAAACTTCAGTTACAATCCAGCCCACGGAGTCAGAAGGAAAACCAGGTCAGGGCAGCCATCTCAGTCACCTCTAACCCTTTGGGACACTTGAACACGACAAAAATTGGCCGGTTTTGCAGCTTAATTGTGTCATGCTGTACACATGCAAGGGTTTTTTATGATTTAAATGAGTTTGCTATGTTGTTACATCCACACGTAGTTTAGTTTGCAATGTAGCTATTCGTACCATTGCAGCCTTTGACAGCTCGCTCTCCCTCCGCCGTGGGAGAGGCAGGAAGTGGCCAAGCTCCCAATTTTTCTTTAAAAATTTTTTTTTTCTGCAGAGTCTGCCTTTATCTCCTGTGGCCGGGGGTGAGCTGCCGGTGGGCTGAGTGGCTCTTGAGCTGCAGAGGGCTCCGGTCTTCCCTTCCACGGCAGTGACGTCCCCCAGGGCCACCTGGGTGGGTGCTAGCTGCACAGGTGCCGTTGCACCTCACAGGCAGGACATGCCCGATTAAACTCTTCCCCGAGCCTGCGCGGGGAGCAGCACCCAGAGGACTTCCAGCGGGTGGGCTCAGGGAACAGTTGGATCTGGCGGGTGCAGCCTGTGAGATGGGGCAGCACCCGCACAGCTAGCACCCCGTCCGGGCGGCCTCATGGGGTACCGCCGTCATGGAGAGAAGGACTGGGCCTCCCCACAGCTCAGGGGCTGTGGGACCCAGAGGCAGCTCGTGCGGGCAGGCTCCACCGAAGGGAAAAAAGAAAAGCAGCGAGGAGCCTGATCCATTTTTTTTCTTCCCGTGGAGCCTGCCCACCTTCGCATGACTGGGGGGCAAGCCGCCAGTGGGCCCCAAGTGGTCGCACCCCCTGGGTGGCACCTGCTCGCTAGCAGCCCACCCAGGTGGCCCCAGGGGGTGCCACCACCACGGAGGGAAGGGCTGGGGTCCCCCACAGCTCAGGTGTCTCTCGGCCTGCCTGCAGCTCATTCCCTGGATGCGGGAGAGGAGGGCATGCTCTGTGGGGAGAGGAAAGGATCGGGCCCCTCACCATAACAGTGACAGACGCTCCTAAATTGAATGGTGTGTTTTTAATCAGCTCAATTAAAAACCCACCATTTCAATTTAGGGGACTAAAGCCCCATCACATGTACAAGTGGCCTTGCTCTCCATTTCAGGGGAAAGGGTAGAAGCATCCTTGTAGCAGCAAATCCTCTGATCTCCTCTCGCTCCTCAGAGGCAGAAGGGCCTGCAGAGCTGTATGCTGAAGGAATCAGAGGCTACAGATCTTATGAGCTAACCTGCAGCATCCTCACTTCCTTTTGTGGTAGAACCAAAGTATTTTGACAGTGTCAGTCCCCTGCACTGAAATAGTTAAAACAGGATTAAACTTTACCAGCTGCTCTTGTGATGTGTCAGGCTCTTCCTAGAAGGTGCTAAATGCTGTCACTGATTTCACTGTGCTTTGTAAGTGCAAGGTGTCCTCACAGGCTCAAGTCCTTGGACTATCCTCAAAAATACACCATTCCTCTAACAGGCCACAGGGCACCAGGCCTCATTGACACACATCAGCAGTCAGGGCCTCTCTCAGACATGTATTAATTTCACACATAGGAGATGGATGGCTGATCTTGTAAACTGGTATGGGATTATACCCTTTAGCTTGATTTAAAATTAGCCATAATTATAGTTCTTTGAAAAATAATTATTATGAATGTGCCGCAACAGCTTCTGGAAAGACATGAGACCATCCCAAGGGTTATTTCTGTAAGAGAGCGGTCTCTTTTTGTCTAAAAGTCATTTTTGAATGACAGTGTCAACCAAGTCTACACAGCTTCTAAACTTTCTCCATCTTGTATTGCTCAAAAACAGTTGGGTTCATTTACCTTAAAATTTAGTTAAACAACAACCCCCTCTCCCCACCAAAACCTGACACTTTGCAAAACACGTTGCACATAGCATTTTCACCACGGGGACAGAGGCAGGGGGCTGTTTCTTGAGCAATCATGCCTTGGAATTGAAATCCTTGAGCAGTGGATTCAAAGTTTATTTCTATATCCCCAATTTTTCTGGAGTACATTTTTAGCGATTAAGTTATGAACTTGGGAAAATGAATGTTCTGTACTAGAAAAAATGGAGAGACCCTTTTTATAGTTTTGCAGCTGCTACTGTTGAAAGGTACCTAAAAATAGCTGTTAGTGAAATCTTAGGGAGAATCATACAGACACAACCATAGGCCTGGAAACTTTGGGGTTTGAGCAAGATTTCAGGTCCTCCTGCACCCTATCCCCACCACAAGAAAGCAAGAATAATAACTAACTAACTTGGGAAACAGAAACTTACTCAGCATTGTAAAAATATTATTTGTGCAAAACAGATATATCTATAAAACTGCTGTACTGAATTTGGGCACCTGGGTGAATCTGTTCCTATTTGTGCTTTTTCAGGAAATTCTGCTTTCCTTGTAGATTAAGATAGTTCAACTAGTCCCAAGTTCAAACACTTCTGGTGAATTTGCTCCCATAATAAGTTGTAGCTCTCATTTGGTTATAGGATCTGAAGTGCATCAAGTGTCATTTTCAGAAGTAATTGGCCTTTTCTGTTACAAAAACCTCCAAATGCTTCTGAGTGCTGGACTGATGATTTACCATGTTTAGGACTTTTCAGGCTAGTTCAGTAACAAAGAGGAAATTAAATATTTCTATTTGAGGTTCTGCAGCAGCTATTCAAATCCCATTTCAGGATCTCTTGTCAAAATGTTTGCAATCTCTCAAGTTGCTCACAGTACAAGGTACTGTTCAGAAATTTCTGCCTGAAGCCTCTTGTTGGACACAGCACACAGATGCTTGGTGATAGACACAACACTTCATATTTTATGCCCTGAGGCACAGCATCTTGTTTGGGTGATTTTTTTAATTAATTTTGTGATTTCCTACACAGTTTCAAGAGTCTCTTTTAATTCTGTTGACTAGTAACACCAAATTCAAAGTATGCCTATAGCAATGAGTATAGGTAACTTGTGGTTCCTCCTATTGCAGTGTAGTTACTTATCTCTTAGGAAGCCAGTCAGTTTAGTGGCACCATGATAGTATGTCCAAAGGCAGCTGTTCATTCTCAGGCTTATATGCAGCAATAACTGTAATAATTAATATGAAACCTCTGCTGATGTACAGGCTACATTGTACAATGATATTCTATACCATGCTTTTTCATAGGCCCCTGGCAGACATTAATATAATTGTGCAATTGGCATTAGGAATTTTATGCCAAATACCAAAAATAGCATGGCCTACCATGCCAGATGTGAACTGCAGGATGTACAATCTAGGGGAGCAGGGATAAAATTAATCAGATCCTAAATACGTGACTACTGGACTGCCTCCGGTAATCAGGCAGGGAATGGTCTGGTCTGAAACTCAGGGCTGCCATGTGCTATGTCCCAATGATCATGGTATAAAATCAGCTGATTGTTGGGTTGGGCATTAGGGTGCTCCAGGTCAGGGACATAAGCCACCACTCAATTTAATGAGTGATGCAAACCAGCCACAATAAAAAAAAAAAATCCCCATAAATGTGAAATACCTTTGTAGCTGGTTTGCCATTTTATCATGCCATAAATGGCTGAATGTGTAGCACATTAAAATACACAAACACCTTAGATGTTACAAACATGTGGATTGCACCACAAACGAATAATCTGCCAGGGCCCACATATTCTCATTTTATACAACTTTCCAGGAATATTTTTAGAAATATTCTTCATGACTTAAAAACCCTAATTTTTTAACCTCATTTCCATTAAATTGATTTGTAAATTTGTCTTGATGCTTTTTAGCCATTTTGAGATATCATCATCTTGTACTGCCTGCAAACAAAGCAGCTGAATAAAGTAACAATCATCTTTCTCCATGTAAAGGCATATTTTCAGCTAGTTCAGTAAAATGGCATTGCTGTTCAAGTCACTGTATGGCAAGATAATGTATCCTACTTAGTATTTTCATTAGGATTTTCTTCTTTTCTTTTTTCTTCTGAGTGCTGACAACATAGCATGTCAACCACATTCTATAGTTTTTTGAAGAATATCAAGTACTTTGTGGTGACCTAAAGAAGCTTATTGCCTCTTAAATTCCTCTCAAGTCTTTTTCCAATTAGATAATTCAGCTTCCCTGGGTGCATCTACATGAGATGGTTACTGCGGAGTTGCCTAATTAGCTGCACAGTAAATCGTCACCGTTTACACAAGCAGTACTATTAGGCCAGAGTAAACTAATTAATTCCGCTGTAGGATAGTACTGCCCAACACAAGTACTAGTCTACGATAGAGTTTTTCACTCCACCACAATGCACACGTAGATAGTGACTGGGGCTGGCTAGGGCACAAGGGGGCTTTAGTGTGGGGCCGGATGCCTGCCAGGGAGTCCTGCACTGATACCCCAGCCAGCCCCTCTGCAGCACGCTGAGCCAGGCAGGAGAAATCCTGGGCTAGCAGGATGACCCCACAGGGCCCCTTGCCAGCCTGGGTTGCACTGCCCCAGGTCAACGTTTCTGTAGTCCTGGGTGCACTTGTAAATGCTGGGCCTCGGAGCAATGAACTCCACGGTGAACTGCGCCACAGTTTACTGTGTCAAAATAATTTCTTGTCCAGATGTGCCCTCTGAAAACTTCCTCTATGTACATAGTCAAAAAATACTTTTACACTTAAGAGCTATGGCATGAAAAACAAAACATGCTGTCTCTAGCTTCAGAATAATGGAGAGAGTGAAAACCATCCAACCAGTAAGATCAGAAAGAATGACTTTGTTTTCCAGAGCTCAACACTGGGAAAGACTGATGCTGCGATTGATGAGATATCTCAGGAATGTTAATAGTACCAAGTAAATAGCATTTGTTTTCTGCAGTAGGTGAGTACAAGGATGGCTCAATGTTACAACCAGAAGAAGTTGATCTGCTTGTTGGAAGTGCAATTTCCTCCTCTTTGATTAGCCATGTTTTAAGTGATTTCATGTTAGCACCTAGAGGACATATACTTTATTTTTATGCTGTGCTCATTCATGAAATGTGGTCTATAGTAATATCTACCTGGAGTATTACAGCATCAAACTGCTACATGGCAGGAAAGGATATAACAGCCTGTTTTCTTACAGCAAAAAACTACCCTGGGACAGAAGAAGACAGGTGACCTCTATACCGGTGGAATTTATGAGGGTGCATTATTTCACTAAAGATTTTTTTCTGGGTAGCTTTATCCTGGCTAAGACTTGGCTACCAAGAGGCAGCTGACATCCCAAGGAATGAGAGATCCGAGATGCTTCTTGAGCCAGAAAACCTGAGTTGCCAGTAGACCGCTACAATAACTAAATAGTGTAAAAATAATATCCAGTAACTTTAACACTAACAAAAATAACAATGATATAAAATATTTAATATTAATAATATACAAAAACTTTTAAAACCAGCAAAATGGCACAAACCTTCTTCACAAATTTCTCCTTTGTATCCTGGGACACAGATGCAGACTCCCATGATGCAAGTACCATGGCCAAAGCAGGTTGGATCAATACATTGCTCTTCTGGAACATCACACTCTGCTCCTTTCCATCCATTCCGGCATACACAGTGACCTTTCTCATATTCCCCATTTCCACTGCACAGCACGGGGCATGAGTCTAAAGAATGCAAATAGTTTGTTCTCCAAGACGCATTTACATTCTCAGGGATGAACATCCATTACATCTATCATTATTTGGTATATAATATTACATTTTTGCAATAGAGTTTAATGCTTATGAAAGACCAAAAAATGTAATACGAACTCTCTGTCAACAAGCATGTTTCACAGTAGTATGAGCTTCCCCACTGTGCTCCACTAATGCCATAACTCTGACCTAACAGGAACAGCTGTAGAGACAAAGAAGACTGTACAACAGATCAGTCCCTCTGTCTACGCTTACTATGGTCTCTTTACTAAGACTTTTTGCAATGATACATGCTAGTGATAACCAAAGGTATGGGTTCTGTGATGTTAAAACCTGTTAAATGTGAACCAAAATGGGACGTTATTATCTCTTCATTATTATTATCATATTATTTCCTTTATACCACTGAACGACCTTAAGATTATTGAAAGTTTGGTCACTACTGCTTTGGAGGTACATTAACAATCTGGATGAGAGCCTTTGTACAACCCATTACACAACCAATCCTCAAACTATAATGTAAAGATTAGATTTGAGAGATGAGTAAAATAGATTTGAGGACCTCCAAACACATACTTGGACAATGAATAAGAAAATTGCAGTGTATGTTTCTGCGCTGTCTCTGCTTTGGCTGAAGAAAGGGCTTTAGGGCTCTTGTGATATCAGGGTGACATGTTGACAGTACTTAATTCCTTCCCCAATTCTTATAGCCATTTATATGAAATACAGATGGTTCACTCTTAATTTTTGTGGTGAACCAATATTCTCTCTTTCTCTAACTCTGAAACCTTAAAATAGCAGGTGATATTTATGATTGTGGAGAAAAAAAATCCTTTTCCACTCCCATTTTTATATTTCTTTAGATTTTTCTTTTCACTCCCAATCCCAATAATAATGCCACAGAAGTAGTAGCTTGACACCTGTTATTATCTTGAAGCCAGACAATTTTTCTAGTCAATTTTAAACAACAATAAACTAAATACTAAATCTCATTCTACTTAAGAAGCTGAGACCTTCCATTACCGAATGGCCAGCGAAAAGGCAAGCGTGGGAGAAACAATGGATCCTAGGAATCACATATTTGTATTTGTGTGTGCGTGTGCATGTATTTGGTGGGAATGGGGCCAGGAATGAGGGTAAAGCACTTCACAGTGGTTGCAGTTGAAGAAAATTGCAGTGTGTATTTCTGTGCTGTGTCTGCTCTGGCTGAAAAAAGGGCTTTAGGGCTCTTGTGATATCAGTGTGACATCCAATATAGGTGCTCAGCTCATAGTCAAGAGCAGTTGTCATGTACTTTGAATGGATGTAGAGAAGATTACCTTTTGCACAGTCAGGACCAAGGAATCCTGGGAAACAGTGGCAGTGACCTGAGATACATTCTCCGTTCCCATTGCAATTAGTAGAGCAATCATCCATGATTTCTATTCACACAGAAAAGAAAAAATAAAAAAAGGAATGAGCTGACATTTGAAATGAGTAGCTCTTCCGGCACAATGATTTGCAGGACATCTCCAAGAAACAAACATGCACCGAGGCGGTAAGTTGCTCATTTTCAGTCATAGACAGCGGAAGACAAAGTTTCTTTCAGCAACTTACAAATATTAGCTTTTGTCTTGACAGCTTAGATGTAACAAGTACAGCATTTATGTTACAAAGGAAAGCTTTTAAAGTAAGTGTTCATGTTAAATTCATCACCATTAAAAACATTAGAAAGTATCTGTTGAGAATCACTTGTGAATCTTTCCTTTGTTGTTTTACTAATTTGTTTCAAATCTGTTTATAGAAGAAAGAACCTTCTATGAAGGAAGTGTTCGCTGAAGTCTCGGCTAATTCTTTTGAGCAGATGGATTAACTCTTGTGTAAAACAGGAATAAAGTATAGTTTAATGTGCAAGGTATACGACTAGCAAAATGTGACACAACCAAGGTCTTTTCACTAAAGTAGTACCCAGATCTGTCTCCATGAGTACATTTCTTTTAAACGTAGATTTAAAGTTTGGAGCTCATCTTTTAGCTCTGGGGAAGAAGTCCCTATAGATTACAGCTCTGTTCTATGTCTGTTCACTGATTAATATTTCTTTATATAATTAAATCCACATTTTCCCAAGTATTTCAACTTACACAGCAGCTTAAAAACAATACGTGATCTCGCTATGAAATATATGCAGCCGTGCAAATGTGAGGCTGCCACTGCGAGAGCTAACCTAAATTAAGCACGGCGGAGCCCTGTAGGAAGCCTTTCCAGAACAGTGAAGGGTAGCAGAATATGGATGGCAGTCTCTAAAATGAAGGAATTTGAGTTCAGCAGAAGAGCTGAGCACAAGGGCTGCTGGCCGGTGATAGGGAATAACTATAGGTATAATAGGGCTGTGGACCTCACCACAAGAAGGGCTCCTGAAGATGGGACACACTTTCCTAAGTAGAAATTCTGTTGGAGAGATAGAAGAAAAGCTTGATGCTCTTCCAGGAAGAGAATCTGTTCACTGCAGCTCTCACCTTTAAGCAACGCAGCCCTACGTAATAAACTAAATCTACTTTTAAACTCAAAATATATACACAACTGTTGATATTTAAATTAAATATTAACTCAATTCCTCCGCAGTACAGATGACAGGCCTTTTCACAAGTTATGGGAACTACTTTAAGTCCAAGTTTTCCACTGACATTAGGGTCTCTCAGTAAACTCAATGTAAAAGCCTGGCTAAAATTGCCTTCAACAGGTATTCAACAAGAATTCTGGCAAAGTCGGTGTTGCACATGAAGATAAAGCGGCCAGGTTATATGGACTCCTTTGAGTCTATGTTTCATGGGCATTGCTAAGGAAGATACTGGTGCAAACACAGTACAGGGACAGCAACAGAAGCTAGCATCCAACCTGCAAAGCTGAGATCAGTTCTGGACTTTCCCAGGGTTTGTGGGCACCAGATTGGTGCGTTTGTTTATTTCTTTTGTAGAGGAATGAACTAGCTGTGAATCTCAGTCTACATATTTCCTCTGAGCTTGCAGAGAAGAAGGCTGGGCCAGAAGCCTAATTCAAACTACCTATACAAAGATGCCAGGATTTAGGAGGATAATCAGGGAGAAGTATAAGAGTAGGAAAGAGTTCAGAGTTGGTAGAAGTGAAATAGTTCACATAATTTCAAACAGGTCAGCAACATGTCAGCCTCTTTTGGGGAGGGTGGGATATCAATCTATTAAATGAATAAATATTTTTTTTCCCCTCCACCTAGCCTTTTGCCGCCAAGGAGAAGCAAAATTCACCTTCAGCTTTCCTGGGGATGGAAGAATGCAGGGCAAACTCCTTTAATACGAAATGATGGGTCTATTGGACATGAAGGATTACATAAACATGTCTCTTCTCCTTGTAAGAGACTCACTTTCCATTCCAAACATAAGAAGTGTCAGCTTATTTCATGAGGAAATTCCCCCTGCAATTCCTCACTGCCTTTTTGATTCGTTTGAGGCAAGTCCTTGATCATCTTTGTTTGAATGGCACTCTCCATTGTCCCATACATCAAGGTCTTTAGCATCGAGTAAAAATAGAATCTAACTGTTAGAGAGAGCAGATGGTATGTCCATTACTAGTAAAGACATCTTGCTAAACATATGGCTGAACAGGTTAACTAAAGGGCAAAGTGGTTAAAGTCTTACAGCAAACAAAGAATGCCATAAATTCTAAAGCACTTGGCCATAAATTAAAGTTTTAACAAATACTGTTTGTTACAACTTCCCACCAGCAATATTCAAAGCCAGGAAAATATTAAGTCCCCCAAAAGTTTGATTCACTAAGAGGTCACAGCAGGAGCCTCCTGTAGTAGGTAGGTATTTCTTTCCTCAACCAAAACGTGCAAAAGCTGACTTTTATCTTTTCTTCCTCAAGAGAGAGAAGGAGAACCAAGATCACAGATATTTCTCAGGGAGTACACATCCTGCATAAAAAAGCTTGTGCAAATTTTCCCCTTTTAATTTCTTGCAATAGATCACCAGAAGGTACTCATGCATTCAACACTACTTTTATACTGATATTAAGAGATATCATTCATTAATTACCTACTTAATTACCTGATAACGTCAATTTTTTAAGTATAGGAATGTCTGATAGGGCTGTGAAAAGCTTTGGTCGCTGATTTGATTCGGAGGAGATTCAGTCTGATTCAGCAGCCAAATCTCTGAATCCGAATTGAAATCAGGAGACCCAATAATTTCTCTGAATCAAATCGGAGAGATTTGACAATTTGGCCATAGACACAGCTTTATATGTTTTTTCTATGTACTTCGAGGTACCAGGTGCAGCTTGTGAATGCTGAGATGGTGGGGTGGATGTCCCCACGGCAGTCCACTTTTGGGTCTGCCGTGGAGTGCGTGGGGGACCCCCCCAGCCCCGTGGCTTGGTGACTGGTGCCTCTTGGGTATGAGGGTGCAGCCAGGGTTCCCCTGCAGCCAACCGCCAAGTACTTCCGGTCCACTTCTCCCTCGTGCTCCTGTGGGATGCTCCATCCATCCCAACGTTTCATCATTCACGAGCCACACCTGGTACCTTGAGGTATGTAGAAAAACATATAAAGCTGTGTCTATGGCCGAATCGCTTGTTCATCAAATCAGAAACAAATCCTCAGATTCAGATTAGGCCGAATTGAATTGGGACAGTGATTTGAATCAGCAAATCAAATCACTGTTCCCTCAATCGGGCCGAATCTGAATCGAATACTGCCCGCTTTGCACACCCCTAATGCCCGATTCTTTTCTTATGCATGAGTAAAGCAGAAGTATCTCCTCTGAAGGAAATCAAATCATAGCTCAGTAAAATTTGTCCATGTCAGATTAGAATTAGGCTCACAAAGTATTTTTCAAATGCAGTTTTTTTTTAATACAAGAATGTGAATAAGAATGGCAGCATAATTGTTCTTACCAATTGCTGTAGTTAGCACAAATACTTGCTCCATTTTCTTTCCATCATTGTAAAATGCCATGTGCCAAACCCCCTGATCCATATATTCAATGAAACCTGTCTCTTGCAGTGAGGTTAAGATCAGATTCCTAGGCGCATGCTGAGACTCCTCTGAGTTCCTTGGCTCTTGTTTAATTAACTGTTTTCCATCCATCAGTTTTACAAAATCAAACTGAAATAATAATGGGAAAAATTATCTTAACTAGAGTATTTTTATAGTGTTGTAAACCAGGCAAAGTTACTATGCATGTCTCAATCAAAAAGGGTTAGACAGTGTAACTCTCCAAGGGGCTGTTTGACTGAGCATTCACCAATAGGCGAGTTGTACAACCTTGGCTATTAAGCTTCAATTCTTCATTCTGTACAAGGAGTAATTACTGATCAGAGATTCAGGATGAGATCTTACTCTTCATGTTGTAGCAGTTTGAATCCAAACTTGTTCCTTTAAATTCACTCCAAAATTACATCTTTGTAATGAGCAAAGACCTAAAATGTTTAAACTTCAGTGCCTATGTTAGACATCCCTAAGATTTAAGTGCCAGCATGAAGATTTAGAAGTTGAAGTTTTGACACTGAGATACAAAGACATTTGACCTTAGTAAATACTGAATACATACACTTTCCCTTTTTCTTTGTGGTTGATTTTACTAATACACATAAAAATATATAGCTTGATATGGAAAAACTTGCAATATTTATTGGAGCTGCTAACTGACCTATAAGGCCAGGTTCAGTTGATTTCTAAGGGTGCTGGATCAGGCCTTCAATGCATTTGAAATGAAAGCCATTTTTTTTAAACCCCAAACCAAACCATTTAATGAAAACACAAAATACTTGGAGTATCTGTAGATACCTGTGAAATCTGATGTTTTAAGAATGCTGAACAGTTACAACTTCAGAAAAGGCCATAGGAGCTATGAGTAGTTATCACCCCTGAGATTAAAATTCTCATGGACCTACTACAAGATTTCAGGAGAGCATTAACAATGTTTAGATATTTCCCTGACCTGTGATCCTGCTCCATCGTAGCTCAGATAGCTTCTAATTAAACTTCAGAAACATTAATTTTATACTCCAAATATGGCAAACAGGAAAATATCTCAATATGAATAGTATTAGCTAGATTTCCTTCTCAAAACTTACTAGGAGTAAACATTCACGACTTACATTATGATTAAAAGTTAGAACTTGCATATCATTTTAACACATCTTCACATTAGCTTTGTGAACAGCTTGTTTTGTTGAATGTGAATTATGAAGTTAAGTAATTACTGGGAACTCAACTGCAAAAAAGACAGAAGCTTTTTTCTTTTATCTATAGCTATCACACCATGCTGACATGAAGGATGAGCCAGGGGATGCCTGCCCTTGGTGTCTGGCCAGCTCTATGGCTGTACAAAGCAGTGGTAGTATCCTGCTGAGACAATAGTAGTATCCTGAATTGTCTCCTCCTAATCTGCATAGAGGTATTTAGGATTGCTAACAGGCCTGTTGCTATCCACTCGTTATGCCTCGTCTTGGATTGCAATTGGACCATTAGAAGGGAGGGAAAAAATGGATAAAGGTTAATATTTACATCTAAGCATTCTTTCCTAGCTTTGTAATCATGTTCTGAACATTAATATCCACAGAGGTCTCTGAAAATGTAAAGCACAATAGAATTGCTAAGTATTATTATTAATTACCTGAGTATGAGTGGGTGGAATGTTTCTTCTGCCATAAATTCCCAGCAGAGAGTCCTTTGCCAGTGAAATGTTAAATTTCAGGTACACTGGGTGATGGATAGTAATTTGAAAACGCCAGAATAAACCTGGTGGGATGGTCTGCATAACTTGGGCTCCAATCTCAACTTCTCCTGTGTCTATGGCCCGTCCTTTCTGAAACACTAATTCCCCAGAAACAAAGAAAACAGTGAGATGCTGTATACACGCAGAGTGAAAATACGAGGGTAGGCGGGTAATCAGTAGTAGCTTTTAAGCATATACTACATGTAAAATTAGCTAAGCATTATTCAACTGATCTCCAAATTAATTAATCGGAAAACAACATTTGCAGCTATACACAAGGCAAGAGACACGAGGCAAATGAGTCTCAGCGTAGCCAGGAAAATGGGAGTCACTGCATGTAGATCTTAGGATACACAAACAAAACCTTCTAGCAGAAGCATGCACTAACGCAACACAGATGGGAGAGCTGACAGTTATTCCAGACTGCAGCCTGATAGGATGCTGTGTAAACTGAATAAATGGACACCACCGTCGATGGGAAGAAGACCATCAGGATCTGGTGGCGAAAGCTGAAGGCCAAGTCTGGATTTTTCCTAGCCACTATTGCTAATGAGCTTATTATGATAGTGATAATCTTGTTCTAGAAACATTAAAAAAACCCCATCTGTTGTTGGTTGGACCTGCCATGTAGAAGATAGATATAAGATAATGGGGCATAAGGATGAAGGCAGGCATTAAATCTGAAGAGATACTTGGCACAGTTTCATTGTACCTAGCAGTACATTTTCAGACACCTACAGTATGTAACTTCATGCAATGGTACGCAAGTACTGAAATATGCAGGCAAGTGGAAGAAGCACAGAAGGCATTGCCAAACTGAATCGGAATTGGCTTGCTTTGCTGGCTTGTGTCACTACCTTCATGTTTCTTACAGCTTGCCAGCAATTAGCATCCTGCCTGGCGGCAGATCATGGATCAATCCTGCTACCATCAAAGCTAATTCAATTGTAAAAAAAATGCAAAGATCTCAGGCCCTTGAGCAGGAGCAGGATAAGATCCTATGTTGGGACCTAAAATATATGGTCTTGACCTCAGGAGCCCAGTCCGTTTATGCATCACCGCATCCAATAGGACACAGACCCAAAGGGAAAGGAATTTAATGGGAATCTCACACAGCAGTGTATTTAACAAGTAATAATACATGTATATAGAATATGGTAAATTGCTACCTAAAAAAGAAAACTGTAATAAAGCTGTGGCTGGGTTTTCCCTTAGTGTATTAATAGCATAAAGATCCTTGGTGAGATCCCACATGGGCTTTGAGAAATGTGGGTGGTAGATAACTTTTTTATGAACAGAGCCTTAATATGTTAGGGAGGAGGGATTCCCAGGACACTGGATCTGCCAGATCCGTGGCTTCTCTGTGTCACCAGAATATAGCAACACAGCCAGGGCAGGAGTCAGGAGGTGGTTCTCAATCTAGTGATGCGAGACGTGAACAAAACAATGCAATGGGACCAAATGTGGAACATGCAATATTAGAGTAGAGAATGAATGTTCTAAGAAATTAAAAAAAAAATTTTACTCAGTTTGCATTAGAATAATTTCTAACTGGTTCTTTAACAATATTTTGGAGTGAACCTAAACTTTTCTCCAGTTTCCTTTCCAGAGTACTCTGGAGACAGAAAATCTTAATGATTCTTTCCATGCAATTACCCTAGGCCAAGTAAAACACTATGGAACCTTTTGGTGGTATTGACACATCATAATTGAAGCAATTCAATTAGGAGGTTTTCAGGATATAACTGTAAGGTCAAGGACACAGTACTGGTTTTAAAGATAGTAGCATTATCAGTTAGTATTTTAAAAATATGATAATTAGACCCAAGCAAATAGGCCGCTGCTTCATTGAACAATGTCTTTGTTATGATTTAGACATAGATACAGTTGAAGACAGAATATTTTTTAGTGGTGCAATAAGATTTGGTTGAATTGTGTGTCAGTGCTAATAATCTTGAAACAGTATCTCTCAAAGGATACCTTATTCTTTTTCAGCAGAGGATGTCTTAGTTTAAATTTACATATCCTTTATACATTCCTATTTTTAGTTTTACCTCACTATAAGTGGAAGAAATAAATGTTGGCATACATAGTCTTAGTCACTTGGCATACACAGTTACAAAGGAAGTGAAATAAAACACCTAATCTAACACTGTTTACTTTCAACATTATCATATTTATTTGATCCCAAGACAAGATACTTTCCCCCCAGTTGGTATGGGGAAAAAAACCCCATGTCTTCTAATCACATACAAAGAAATATCACTGAATACATTGTCTGTAATTAAACTGTTGCCAAAACAGCATGTGCTCAGCAATGGAAACCAACTATCAACTATGAAGTTGATTAAATGCAGCCAACTGAGTATGGCTATAAAACACATGGCACACATTGGGCAAATATGCTGGGTTTGTTTTTTTTATTTCATTTTAAGGGCCAAATCCATTCTGAATTCTATTGGGAAAAACCTAATAGTCACGTTCCAAATTTTGACTGAGCAGAGGTCAATTCAAATCTGTGTGGTCTACCACTGGGAAAATATCTTCCCTCCCAGGCCCATTGGTCTGGGGCTTCAGATAGCTGCCCAAATACATGGCAAGCATCCTATTTACAAGTCCCCAACCCAGAGGCCTTGAGGTTTGGATGCTCCGTAGTTTCGCCTGTTCCAAGCTAAAAGGTCAAGGAGCGAGCCATGGGGAAAGTGGGAATGAAATACTCAGTTACTGCAAAATTGTTCAGTTGAGTTTCCTGCATTTGGGGAAGCTCACAGGGGTCAGCCTGCCCAGAGCAGAAGGGACAGACCTCACTCTATAACTACACTTGATTGACTGAGAGGATCATGGGATCTCTCCTGCCAGGGAAGCACGATTGGGAACCTACCATAAGGATATGTTAGTGTAACCCATCTTATGGTTGAATAAGACAAACGGTAGTGCCTATTAAATGCAGTTTCCCTCACTGCTGACTCTT
>NW_005842107.1:459999-496295 GCF_000455745.1 Alligator sinensis
TGCTCTCTGTTGCCTCCTCTCTCAGCATATGATAAGTGTTGCCCCACCTTGAGGTAAAGCTGTATCAGGTTGCCCTGTGCCTCATCTGCATATAAATTTTTGGAGCATCCCAGGACAAGAACACCCAGTTCCAGTCATGAGTGGGGGCTGATTAGCATATGGATCCTTTGTGTGGGGGGTATCTGGAGTATACACATATTGAGCAGTGCTGAGCAGTGGGGCCAACTTGGAGGTTGGGCCCACACTAATCATATGTGCCAGGCTGAGACAGGGCACAACGGAGGGATTCTGGGTATGCAATGTTATGGCTCACCATGACTTGAAATGTTGTGCAGTGAACTATGGGGTACATCATGAGCTTTTTGGCTGTGGACTAATACCATGCATTGTTTACCTGGCACGGGATGATTGAGTTTTTTGACTAAGATCAAGCACGCACGACTAGGGACATCTGAACCCCAAGCATCTGAGCCTGGGGCTTGCATGTAGGATGCCTGCCTGGATTTTGGGGGGTATGTGAAGCCCTAGACCAATGGGTTTGGAGGGAGGACACTTGTCGGCTGATAGTGCCCCACACACTTAATGAATGAACTCTGCTCTGTCAAATTTTAGAACTTGACTTTGCCCAACTGAAGTGGGACTGATTTGGCCCTTGAAAATAAATATATATTCAATGATTTATATGAAGTGCTGCTCAAAATTGTGTTTATGAAACACCTGTGTTAAAACTTGCAGCAGTTTTAAAAAAAAAAGGTAAAATGCGTCAGTTCTGGGTGAATGGGTACTATATGCAAATTGCTACAGCCATGTTTAAATTGCAAGGTTGCTGTTTTCAAATTTGTTCCTCACTTCCACATGCTCAGGAAGATCAGGGTCTGGCAATATGGGGAGGAGAAAAGGGTAGAGCCACAATGACAGGGGAAAAGGTTGGGGGCAGGGGGAAGTAGGGAGCAAAGGGCTCCCTGATCCCCCAGATTTATTTTCCCAGCTGTAGAAATAGGAGGGGGACAAATCTGAGGCAAACCTCCAGTACCTAGATTCTACATCTGGAAATTGTGAGAAATTTATAAATTCCCCATATATAGTATCTAATTATTGCAGGGTTGTCTTAGAGATTCATAGACACTAGGGCTGGAATGGACCTTGGAAGATCATTGAGTCCAGCCCCATGCCCCAGGGGCAGAAAGTCAGCAGGGATCACAGGATCCCAGCAAGATAAACATCCAAATGTCTCTTGAAGGTATTCAAAGTAGGTGCTTGAACCACCTCCGGCAGCAGTCTATTCCAAACCTTGGAGGCTCGTACAGTAAAGAAATTCTTCCTTATGTCCAGCCTAAAACAGTCATGGAGGAGTTTGTGACAGTTCGACCTTGACATCCTTTGGGGCACTCTGGTGAACAGATACTCCCTCAGATCCTGATGAACACCCTGATAAACTTATAGGTCACCCCTGAGCCTGTGCTTTTCTAGGCTGAAGAGTCCCATAGCTGTCAGCCTCTCAACATAAGGTCTGTTTTCCTGACCTTTGATCATGCGTGTGGATCTCCTCTGCACTCTCTCAAGCTTCTCCACATCCTTTTTGAATTGCGGAGCCCAAAACTGGACACAGTACTCCAGCTGCGGCCTCACCAAGGCCGAGTACAATGGGAGAATGATGTCCTGGGATTTGCTTGAGAAGCATCTATGGATGAAAGCCAGGTTTTTGCTTGCTTTACTAGCTGCAGCATCACACTGAACGCTCATGTTCATCCTGTGGTCAATCATGACCCCTAAGACCCTTTTGTCCATAGTGCTAGCCAGCGTAGCACTGCTGAGCCTATAAGCATGCTGCAGGTTTTTCCTCCCAAGGCGGAGAACCTTGCATTTTTCGATGTTAAAAACCATCAGGTTTTCATCCACCCATTTCCTGAGCCTGTCAAGGTCTGCCTGGATCACTCTCCTGTCCTCAGGTGTGGATGCTTTACCCCAGAATTTCGTGTCATTGGAGAACTTGGCCAGTCCACTTCTGACACCAATGTCTACATCATTAATGAAGATGTTAAATAGTATAGGCCGTAGAACAGAGCCTTGAGGGACCCCACTGGTCACAGCGCACCACGATGATTGACTTCCATCAACCACCACTCTCTGGGTCTGACCATGGAGCCAATTCCCCAGCCACCGGATCATGGTGAGGCCGAGGCTGCAGTTAGCTGGTTTTGCCCAGAGGTGATCATGGGATACCAGACTGAAGGCTTTTTTAAAGTCAAGATATATGACATCAATCTCTTCTCTCTTGTCCAGGTGATAGGTCATCTGGTCGTAAAAGGAAATAAGATTGGTCAAGCAAGACATACCCGCAACAAACCTGTGCTGGCTATCCCTCAGGATGTTGCCGTCAGCCAGTCTGTTAAGAATGGCCTCTTTTATAATGTTTTCCAAGACCTTCCCCAGGATAGAGGTCAGGCTGATGGGCCTATTGTTTGCCGTATCCACTTTCTGCCATTTTTTGAAGATAGGCACCACATTGGCCTTCTTCCAATCTTCAGGCACTTCACCAGAGCAGCAGGAGTTCTTGAAGATCCGTGCCAGATGCTGAGCTATGATGCTAGCCAGCTTCCTTAGTACCCTGGGGTGTAAACTGTCAGGGCCAGCTGACTTGAAGGTATCCAGCCTCTCAAGGTGTTCCTTCATGAGGTCAGCATTGATGGAGGGTAAGGGCATGGGCCCTGTCCTGTAATGGGCATGTGCGTCCCATGGGACTGGTGAAAAACCAACGCAAAGTACCCATTTAGCAAATTGGCTTTTTCCTGGTTGTCAGTTGTTCCATCTGGTTTAAAAGGAGTCCAGTGTTGCCCTTGCTTTTCCTCCAGCTCCCCACATATCTAAAAAAGGACTTTTTATTGTCTTTGATATTTGTAGCTAGTTGGAGTTCAGTCGCAGCCTTGGCTTTCCTGGTTCGCTCCCTGCAGGTCTGGACCAGTGCACAGTATTCCTCCTTGGAGGTGGATCCAGTCCTCCATCCTTTGTAGGTCTTTCTTTTTATACGCAGGAGGTCTGCTAGTTCCCTGGAGAGCCAAGGGGGATGCTGTGCCCTTTTGCTGCCTTTCCTCCAAGATGGGATAAACTTTGCTTGCGCATCCAGGATTGTTCCCTTGAGGAGCAACCACTTGTCCTGAACTCCCCTCCCATTTGGGTCGTGGCCCTTTAGGGCCTCACTGACAAGCCTCCATAGCTTGTTGAAGTCAGCTTTCCTGAAGTTGAGGACTTCTGTATTGCTGACTGACTTGCCAGCTTTACGGCAGATGGTGAAGGTGATCAGCTCATGGTCACTGTCACCCAGCTTCCCTTTGATCATTAGGTCGCTGATTAGGTTGTCCCCCATTGCCAGTACCAGGTCGAGCAGCATTTTACCTCTCGTCAGCCCATAGACTTCTTGCATCAGATAGAGCTCATCCATGCATGAGAGAAAGCTCTGCGACTGCTCAGATTTGGCCGAGTGCTCTTCCCACGAGATGTCTGGGTAGTTGAAGTCTCCCATGACAACCATGCTCCGGGAGCGTGTGGCCTTATAAGCAGAGTTGTCTTCTATTCAAGTAAATATGGTAGTATCTTCTGAATGTTATGCTTCCCAGCTAATCGTAACAGCACAAAATGGCCATTGTACCCAGAGCTTCAGTGGGAGGTAGGTGGCTAGCTATTGATTTGGACTACTTCAGAATAGGCTCAAAAATCAAAGATGAGACACTCAGGGATCATATTGGACCAGAAATGGAAGTGCTTTTGCAGTCTGGTAGCCTCCAGAGCAAGTCTCACTTTTGAGTCTTCAGTATCTAAACATCACCCCTATCTTGCTTAGATGCCTACAAGGACAATGTGAATTAAGCCATCATGCCTGCTTCACATAAAAACAATATAGCCACTCCTATTTCAGCTCAATTTCTAAGCTAGGTACTTGACAATATACATACTAACCTATGTTTTTTTGCTGTTTCCAGAAGAACTCAGTGAAAAAAGCTTTGCAAATGGGGAGACTTGCTGCCCCAAACATATCCTGAATGGCACTGACTCACTTCAGAATATGAGCAGGTCAGGATTTCGAAAAAGGGGAGGAAGTGGGGAAGGAGGGAAATGGTGTGGCACATCCTCACATACATCACAACAATTTTTTTTCCAGTTAAAGAGAAAACAGACACTTTACTACTAATACTAGGGAGCCAGCATTGTATTATTCAGTTTAAGATCAAAACAAAAACAAATGTAACTATTGGAATGTGCACTAATTTGCTAGATTAAAAATAATACTAGGCAAAAATAATCAAAATAGTCACAAGATATTGTCTCGTTAGTTCTGTCGTCATTATAGTTAAATGTATATTCAGACCTTCTTGAGCCATTTTGGCAGTGTATCCAATACTTCACTGTCAGTCATTTTTACACTTAAGTTAATATTATCACATCTGAGTTAAAGTTTTTAGCTAGAGGTACAAAGAGTCTGCAGAGCTGTTAAACAGGCATTCCCAGGAATAACCAATAGGCAGCCACATTCCCAAAGTTTGAAGAATGGAAAATGAAGACCGCTGAAAAGGAGAGAGGGTCGTTAAACCCGGGCAGCGGAGAGAAATAAACATGAATCAGGGAGATGTTAATGAGCCATGAAGTCAATTGACTCTCTCAGCGCTGACTAAATAGAAATGCCACTGCCCCTCCCATGAAGTTGGTTGTAAAGCCTGGGTGGAGCAGGTATCAAAGGGGGTGCAACTGCAGCCCTCCTGGATCTACCCCTGCCTCAGAGTATTGTGTGCATACAAAAATCCTTTTTGTTAAATTATTCTATTTAAAATTTTATAGTTTTTCTAAACACCCTTCTTAGTACAACCGCCAAATTTCACTAACCAGCTTTAATCCTCCACCCTTCTTTGTGCACATACTGTTTTGTAATTCTAAAAGCAGAAGATGGATTCTTAATCGCAGGTCTCTTATGGTTTCAAGAATGTAAAAACCTGAACAGCAAGGTGCCAATTATCTTCACAAGAAAGTACTCATGGGTTGATTATTACTGATTCCTGTAACAATCAATCTCCTTGTGCTCCCCTGGTAAATACCAGCATCAATAAGATGTCTGGGTTTTTTAATCATGTATTAAAATGTTAACTCATAGCCACAGGTCAGCATGTTACAAAATGTCTTCTAAACTTGCTTTGCCACTTTGGAAATTTGATTTTCATTAAAAGATTAGTTAAAATATATGCTTTCAAAGGCTGTCAGGCTCTCTTGGACTGCCACATGGAGCGGGTACATGAACAGCACAAATGCCTGGCAGTTCTTATCTTTCTCTGCAACATCTCTTTAGGCTTCAAGTTTAGAGGGGAAATATCACACCTTATCCATTAGATGTGTGATGAGTTCAGAAAGACCTATGCTGTGCACTCTCTACATCCAAATGAAAGTTGCTGATGTAGGGATACATCGCTGAACAACAGGCTTCCAGGTATGCTGCCAGATAGTCCCCATGCTTTTATAAAAGAGATTGTAATGGAGACAATGGTACAAATATCTGCTGGCAGAGCTGGGGTCATACCTACTAACCAAATTAACCCTGCTGGCAAAGCCTTCAGTGCAGACCCAGCCCGGCCCAGCGGTGCAGCTGCTGTCATTTTGCGGGGGCTGGTACAGCTCTGAAAACTTTCTCTTGTTTGCAGAGCTGCATCCACACCAATGGACCCTGCCGCTTTGATGTAGATAAGGCAATAGCCACCCCAGGGTGCCTTGGGTGGCTCATGCTGCCATTTTCCACATGCATGGTAATGAGCTGTATGTGTTATCTGTTTGTAGTTGCTAATTTGGGCCTCTGGTGCATCAAACAGCCTGAAAAGGAAGGTGTCCTCATTTTAGGAAACTCCTGAGTACTAAGCAGAGAGCTTTGAGGTGCTGAAGTCTTGCTTCCCCTTGCCTTAGCACCAGCAGGTGAGATCCGGTCCCAGCATGATGGGGGAGGTGGTTGGAAGGACAGGAAATGAAGATGAGAAGTCAACCCATGGGAGAAAACTGAAAACCAAAAACACATGCATGAATCGGGCGAGATCCAAAGAGCTGTTCTCCTGTGTGTTTCCAAGCGTGCATGGAGTACTAGTGCCCCTTAGGTTGCAAACTACTTGAAATGGGCTGAGAGAGAAGGAGAGGGGAAATCAGTCCAACTCCCCTCAGTACTGAGCAGTGGATCCAGGGGATGCACCCTCCTATGAGGTGGAGCAGGACCCCCAGTCCTCCATGCACTGGAGCTCCTGCGGAGCAGCAAAGCACGGGGCGGATTGGGTTTTACCTACCCCGGTGAGGCCCTAGAGACATGCACACGCACGCAGTCCCCAACATCTAACACGATTTGTAACTCTGTAATTTAGCTTGTCCTTTGATGTAGTGAACCCTTTCCATAAATCCCCTGTTAGAAGCCAAATGCTTCAGAAAAGCTTTTGTTAAATCTGAAGTATATTGATAAAGTGATTTAATATAGTTGAGAATAAGCTGTCTAAGGTTCCTTGGCCCTTTCCCATATTGCATCAGGGCACAAATACAGTTGTGTCTACAGTATTTACTGTAACTCACCATCAATCCATTCTAAGGGAAAAAAATAATAAAAAACAACAACACTGTTGCCTTCTTTTATATATTTTTATTGCTCATTTTTCTTATATGATCTCTTTCCACTTGTGCTACTTTGATTTGTAAGGCTCCTGTCCTGGGGTGTAATATTCTTTCAGTTAGGGTTGCTGCAGCAATGTCTCGTCTCATCACATATTGAGGAGACAGTGATACTTTGTGCACACAAAGACTGCTTGTTGCTTCCCCAGAAAGACAGACAATTTTTGTTGAATCATTTCAGGGCTCTCAGAATTATTTTAACTATTTTCCTCCTAGTCTTTTCCTCACTTCAAATGCTCTTTCCCCCCAGCTAGTTTTCTTGATTTTTCTCTTTTCTGATCCTTGTTTTTTTCCTGTCCTATGACTATCATGAAAAGGGGGTTTTCTCTACCACCAAGAGGCCAAGAGAGTAGCAGGACTTCTGTCTTTCCATATTTTTACAGTGGACGCCATGTTGCTCTTTATTTTGCCTAAGATTGTTCCAAGTTTCCCAAAGCTGGTTCTAATCACTGGTTGTTTTTTTTTCAAAAGGATAGCAATTATTTTGTTACTTGAGCACCACTCTCTTTATGACCTGAGACCATCCACTGATTTCAGTGGGGAGTTGTGCTAAAAAAAGAAAAATAAAGAAAAAAAAAATCAATGACACAACACAGCCCCTTGACACTTGCTTTCAAATTACACTGAAGAGATACAACCTAGATTAAAAAATTGCCAAACTGTGCCAAATATGCAATCTGAACTGTATTAAGGTTTCAATATTGTCAGCCTCCCTCATTCCTACAAATTCACACATACCTTTTTTTTCTGTTTTATCAGACACCTTTCCTCCGATTGGTGAGTAAGTAGTATCCATGGATTCGGTCACTCTGTTCCCTTTGCTGACTCCATTTTCATACAACTGCCCTTCAACAGGCTGCAGTTGCCAGGTTAAGCCAAACAAATGTACTGCTGCAAAAAATGAAGACCGATTAATGGATTCCTAATCTACAACACTTTTAATTAAACTAAAAAAGAATGTTGTGTCACCATTTTCTGCAAAAGTCAGGAATTACTTGCTTCTGTTTAGAATAAATCAGAATTCCAAGTGCTCTAATAAGCAATTTATAATAGTACCTTAAAACTAAATGTTTAATTAGTTTTCACACTTTCTTTTGGAGACTGGCCAAAGCAGGCTGATGAATTTCTCCAGCAGTTAATGGAAATGCTTGCAATTCAAAGGATAATGGCTGTATGAATAAGGTAATGCCTTGGCAGATTCTAATGCCACACCAATGCTAAGCCACAAGTTTCAACTGACAAATTGCTCACAGCTGTGCTGAATTAATACACTACCACAAAGTTAAGTCATTCACCTATTCCTACCTAATACTGAGCAAAACTCAGCCTACTGTGTTCCCAGGTCAATTCTGACCAGATGCTGCCAGACTATCGAAGTGGAGGGGCACGGACCCAAGCTTTGAGCTCAAGGGAGATCAGGAACTGCTCCCCTCCCACTTTCCAAGGGGTGCATGGCATCCCAAAGTGATTATGAAGATGAGGCACAGCCACGGCAGGCTGCAACCAAGCTGTAGTAGGAAACAAGCTGAATCCCATAAAGGGTGTAGTTAGCAGCCATGTTTCCTCTGCACCACAATAGTTTCAGTGCTGGCTCAGCTCGAGGATGTATGCAAATGGCAGTGCTCAGTTCCCTGATGTGATAGATATAACAGGCAATAAAGGAAATGCTCTTAACATTTTTTAGGCCCTACTGGAAGACTACGCAAGTTAGGCTTCAGCCTTGAAATAACTGAAGATGATGCAACAGAAACAAGGTCTTTGTGTAGATAGACATTACATCCTACCACACCAGAAGTATAACATGATGAAATACAGGGAAGGACTGTAAAGTCTGCTGAAAGCTCAAATAACAATCATTACATGAACATGGAATAGTCCAGTCAACAAATCTATAGAGACATCGTGTAGTTACTAGGAACACTTCAAATCTTTGCATCAGATCTCAGTGTTCATACATACACAGCAAACATGATGTTCCATGTTCTCATTTAATTACCTGACAAGGCAAGAAAACATTCATAGGCTAGATTTAATCTGCAGGTCAACCCAGAAGCGCATTCATTTTTCATTTAGGTTAGTGAAAATTGGTACAGGTCTACTGAAGGCAACAAAGTTAATGCAGATTTACACTGATGTTAACAGAGACTAGAATCTGGCTTTCTTATCTCAAAATATGCAACTATTATACATACGTCTAAAATAATTTCTGGTTTACAGACTAATGAATTGGAAAACCGGTACAATTTATGAATACTGTGTGGGGTTGGAATGCTCAATGTTATCTTTAGCAAGCTGCCAATACAATTTGGGATGTACAGTCTTTTACCTTCCTTGCCCTATCCTTCCCTTCCTTGTTGCCTTTTCATCTTTGTGCCGGTCTTACCCTCCATAGTGCAAGAAGACAGAACTGACAACAGAGGTTTGATGAGACTGACTGTACCACTGAAATATAATTGCTCTATATGATAAATGAGCTCCTACCAAGGAGAACTGGTTTCAAATGGGGAGCTTGCCTTGCTAATAACATCACTTGGCAGGGGGCTGATTACCTGGTAGGAGGCTGATCACAGAGACACCTGGCAAACGGACCAAAAAAGTCATAGGGGAGCAGAATTCAGGCTCTGGTTATGTTCAGCAGCAGGGGATGGTGCAGAGGAACAAAGCTGCATGTACTAGGAGCCTGTTGAGGTAGGGGTTGACCCTAAGGGATTTAAGAGGAAGCTGGAGCTAGAGAGAGGTCCTGCATTTTTTACTTGTAAGCTCAGTAATGGTACGATCAGACTCTGTGTAAAGGCTCTGATGGCTGTTTCCTCACATCTACCAGGTGCCTCCTGCAGAATGAAAAACCCACTTCCTGTCAGTGGGTGCTAGTGGTAGTAAAACCACTAATCACTAATAAGCCTGATGACTTCCTTCTGTGTTACCATCACCATAGGCTATAAGGTGCAAGTCACAAGGTAATGTATGCTGGATGTGCAACGTATCCTTTTTCCTTCCATGTTTCTTTTTTTTACATGGAATACCTTAAGCATTCTGTCAGCCATTGTCACCAATTCCCCAAGCTCGCTTGCTTTCTCTTCCCTTCGGGCTGGAGAAGTGCTGCTGTTTTTGTAGCTCATGCCAGAACTTGGCAAGCTAGCAGAACTGTTTGTATATATGTTTGACAGTCTGTTTCCTTCCTGAAAAACAGCAACTGCATAATAGAGATGATCGCGGTTGCCAGGCTTGGACTCATGTATTGTAGCCTGTGGGAGATTACATGTAATACCACTAGACAGGCTTCATGTGAAAGGCTGGATATTTGAACAACAAAGTGTATTGCTGAGAAAATAAGTTCTCCTTGAATTAAACTGAGTGATGTCTATCGTTACAGAAAGATTGTTATCTTGCAAACTTAAAATAAATCCAATTTTCATTACATTAACCAAGAAGTTGGTAAGTGTGTGAACTACCGCTCTTTGACAAATTACCTTCAAATCTAGGTATTACTTGTGTAATAACCAGATTACATGCAGCACTGAAAGCCATTAATTCTGGGAGAAGTATTTCTCAGAAGTTTACTACAGGAAGTAATACATGTCTATTTAACAGATGCAGTGCTTTACCTCACCTCACCCTTTTCATTAATATTCTTCTTTTCTCTTGGTTAAAAATGTAAATTCTACAAAAACCTCTTTGCTCCTCTAGAATCACAGTGCAAAATGCCTGATAAAACTGCACTGCATGCAAGATTATAGATAGAGATATCTTTATCAATTGGGATTGAGTGCTGTTTGCTTATAAATCTCTTCTGAATATCTTGAGCGCACAAAGCTTCATGCAGTAGGCATGTGCTCAATTTTACTAAACACTGGAAAAGATGTTACTGGTTTGAAGCCCTGACCTCTCATTGCCAGCATAATACTGGCTACCTCTCTTCCTCTTTATACATTCTCACTGCTGTTAGTACGAGTACCTTTTTTGCAAATGGGAACAGCCAGCCTCACTTTCTTCCGTCTACTCGATATTGTAGCCTGTCACAAATCTCACCCAGAAACATCTCTTTTCTCAATTTTTCGGAGCCCCATTCTTCCATCCTTATAGCATTATTACTTAACTCCATAACTGTTTTATCTTCGGGCTACGTTCCTTCTCCAGGGGGCTTACACATAGCTCCTGCAGAGGTGATTTCGAAACAAGCAAACACATTTGCCTCCATACCGCGTTTGCCTTCTATACGGTATTTCGGGCTACAGTAGACATGACGTTCTACTGTACAAACTGCAGCTATACCATTTAATAGATTACGAGGCCCAGTTTCTCTCATACTGAACTTTGAGATTCAAGTGCAAAAGGGGAAATGCAATGTATTGCACTAATATGACAGACGGTTAATTAAAGACTGGTCCAGATGCTAAGCTCCAGTTTCCAGTCAATGGAGCTGAGGATAGTATAAGCTGTGGTAAAGATGCATGAAAGCTTCTTCTGCACTCCTTCCCTCCAGGGCAAGCCAGGCCTACTCAGATGGTAAGTCTATGCCGCACAAGAAACTATCTTATTGGCCAGCTTGACTAGCAAGCCGTCGTCACTAGAGTAACTTGGAGATTTCCATAACCTGATTTACTCCCCCTCTGTTGTCTAAATTGGCTATTTTGGCTGAAAAATTGTTTTATTGCTCAGGTATAAAGTAGGACACTGGTTCCAAAGTCTGGCCCACCCCCATCCCCCTGCCAGCTTACCATGTCCATGGCACCAAGGAGTGGGCAGCTATTCTGGCTCTCTGCCACGTATGGAATTTCCTCTGTCAGTAGGAATCCTTGAGCGCTCTGTAAGGCAGCTTTCTAGTTGTTTTGCACCACTGAGATAACTCAAACCATCTGAAGCCACGGCTCTGGCTTTTCATCTAATGAGTAAACAATTGGCCTGCTCTATTTTGTTCAACTTTTCATTAAAACACTGACATTCTAGATAAAGTAACTTGTATCTTATACATTTGCAGCAAACTCAGGTAAGGAGTTAGGAAGAGACCAGCATTTTTTTCCCCAGATTTCATTTTGTAAACTGGATTAACCCACCATCTGCTACAAAGCCAATGATCTAATTTAATTTATTCTTATCTACCTTCTGTGTAAGCACAGCTTGTCAACTTGTGTGCTGAAAGGTTGGCAGTATATGAAATGTGCGGTTTGGCTCAAATGCAAAATAGGCTCTCAGTTGTAGAGAGATGACAAAAAAGTCTTGTGCAATGAGCACTTATCCAACCTTATGATTGCCTTTAGGGGACAAAAATCCCACAAATGTGAAGTCTCTCTAATTAACTGACCAATTGCCTTTCATGTTGCTTACTGTGCTACCTGTATTTGTTTTGGGAAATCTTAAACATCCTCTGCTAAGTCTAAGAATTACAGTCACTTTGATGTAACAGGCATTATCAACTGATCATTGCTTCCACACCTGGTCAGATACTCTCCAGATACCAGAAAAAGGATTTAGTTTCCTCAACTACAAGCTGGCCCTGCTTATAAAGTTGGATGTAATCCATGCCATAAAGTGATGATGTGCATCAGTTTTCAGTT
Organism: Alligator sinensis; assembly: GCF_000455745.1. Taxonomy (NCBI): domain Eukaryota; kingdom Metazoa; phylum Chordata; order Crocodylia; family Alligatoridae; genus Alligator; species Alligator sinensis. The sequence goes on from NW_005842107.1 coordinate 472,233, forward strand.
GAAGATTAAAAATAAATGACCCGATTTTCATTTATACCAAGATCCCTTTATACTGTTTTGGCAGTATACGGAAGAAGTAAGGGGACTGTAAATGTAATTTATGCTGTGTAATGAGAATTAGGATCAGAGTTTCACTGTGGAGTACTATTTTGTAGGAGGGGCGCTCGTCTTTCCTTAAACTCATCCTGTCTTCTAAATAACATGCTAATGCTATTGTGCTTTGACCAAGCTGTGAGACTGTTACTACAAGGATCAATACTGCTTCATGAGTCCTACATTTTTAATTTGGATGTGATTTATCATGATGAAGCAAGAGATGTGATATCTGGCCAGGTAATTTCATGAAATGAAGATTTGTGCCATATGGTGACTATGTCCCTCTTGACTTTTAAGCACTTTCTTCTTTCAAAGTAATATATTTTTATATCTGACAAATAAAATCTTCAGGACAATTAAAGCTGTGGAGTTTCATTCAGCTCACTCATATAAGGAATAACCTGATTTCATTTTTCAAACTAGACCATTTCTCAGAACTAGGGACAGATAACAAAATAAAACACCAAAACCAAACCCAAAACAACCTTAGCAAATAGCACAATGCTGGATAATTGGCCTTCATAGGAACTTTCTTTCCAACATAATTGAGATGAGACTGAAAATGACCAAAAAGTCCAAAATTAAGCCGCTGCTGGTATCTGCTAGTGAGAGCTAGGAATACACTGCAGAATCATGAAGCTATGATGGATACTTAATACAAGTGATCCCACAGAAATATTCTGCCAGTGTAACGAAGGGGTGCAAAGCTGGGTCTCTTTTTATATATGAAAAGATTAGCAATGGAGATTGTATTCTTCTACCCTTCAATGCAAATTAAACATATCTGCCCTTAAGTTTCCCTGGGTAATTTCCAGATTCCTGAGCTAATTATTTGTATCTTCTCTATCTTGCATCTTTTCTGACTACTGTGGGAAACAATTCAAGGTGGGAACCCCAGGCTGGCAGGCTGGCCCCCCGGGCCACCTGCCAGCCATGGTTGCTCTGACTTAGGTCACTGCACTGCAATTCCTGGTGCATGTGTAGATGCACGCCCAGCAGAAATAAACTCTGAAGCTTATTGTTACACATTAATAGGCATGTGTAGACTCACCCGCTAGCTATCAATACTGAGCTAAATACAAAGAAAGCAAACATGTATTAAGCTATATATATGTGAAGATGCTAATATTACAGAGCCATGAAATTAAAATGCATCTTTCACCCCTGTACCGGTATTATCCATCCCCCAGGATTATATGTCACAAACACACTTTTATATATGCCATTTAAAAAGTATCCTCAGAACCTGCCAGAAAGATGTTTCTTTCTTTCTCTTGGCATTACACTGGCTTAAGTTTCAACATTTTTAACCTCTTGTATAATTTTAATGTTCAGATATAATAGTTGTCCCCATGACTGGTCAGAAAGAGTGAGATAATATCAAGTTTGTTGTGCATGAGGAATGTTGCATGTTTCTGTCTAAAATAATTAATGCATCTTACACTGACTGGCAATTAAACCTAAGAGTTATGGGTCTGATTATCACAAGTGCTGAGGACTTGAGTACAGAGTTTCAAGAACCTCTGAACACCAAGACTGGTGACACTGAAGGCTTGTATTATATGCTGATAGGGTCACATATTATGAGAGCAAATTTCTACAATGTAATGGTTATTCTTTTCTCAGATCTAGTGAAGACTGACTATAGTCAAATCATTAAAACAGAAGCAAATGGATAGCTTTCTACACTATTAAAAACAGTTAGTAGAAAGCTACAAAATCAGTACTACAGCTTCTTATACCAATAAAGACTTGTTTGTACATTTATCTTCCCTCCCATTTTTACTTTTGTGTTTGTATTTGTTCCATAAGTACCTTAAGTTCTTAGTATTATGATACGGCTTATCTAATCAAGATTTGTCATCACAGCAGATAAAGAATATTGAGATAGCCCATTACAGAACAGCAATACAAAATTAATACTGGGCACATCTACGGAAGACGTTTACAGTAGACTAATATACTGCACAGTAAACATCCCAACATATACATGTGCACCCCTATAAGGCTGGAGTAAACTATTTTAACTCCACAGCAGGCTAGTGCTTGTAAATACAAGTACTATCCTGCTGCAGAATAAAAAACTCTGCAGCAGTATATGTATAGATGCTGCCCCAGCTGGCCGGGGCATGGGTGTGCTTCCGTGTGGAGACTGCCTGCCGGCTAGCCCCACACTGAAGCACGCTTGTGCACCAGCCAGCCCCTCTGCAGCACACTGGGGCTTTGTTTACACCACAAGGTAAATGCACTTGCATTTAAGTGCAACTAAATTTAATGCGCATTAAGCTAATGCACATTAAGAGATTTTGGTAGGTGTCTACATGTGCAGGGACTTGGAATAAAGTTAGTACATCTGAGTGCTTGTATATGTGGTGGGGGTTTAGGTCTCCCTAAATTGAAATGGTGGGTTTTTAATTGTGTTGTATGTCACCTGAACAAGGGAGAAAAGATTGATGTCATATATCTGGACATTAAAAAAGCCTTTGATCTGGTATCCCATGATCTCCTCACGGAAAAATTGGCCAACTGCAGCCTCAGCTACATCGCAGTCTGATGGCTGGGGAATTGGCTCTGAGGTCAGACCCAGAGAGTGGTGATTGACGGAAGTGGACTGGCCAAGTTCGCTGATGACACCAAACTCTGGGGCAAAGCATTCACACCTGAGGATAGGCTGGTGATCCAGTGTTGACAGGCTTAGAAAGTGGGTGGATAAAAACCTGAGGACATTCATTACAGAAAAATGCAAAGTACTCTACCTCAGGGGAAAAAAAACCTGCATCACGCTTACAGGCTTGGTAGTGCTACAATTGCTAGCACCACGGCCGAAAGGGACTTGGGGGTCATGATTGACCACAAGATGAACATGAGCCACCAATGTGATGTCGCAGCTGGTAAAGCGAACAAAACACTGGCTTGCATCCATAGATGCTTCTCAAGCACATCTCAGGATGTCATCCTCCCACTGTACTCAGCTTTGTTGAGGCCACAGCTGGAGTACTGCATCCAATTCTGGCCTCCACAATTCAAGAAGGATGTTGAGAAGCTTGAGAGAGTCCAGAGGAGAGCCACGTGCATGATCAAAGGGCAAGAGAACAGGCCTTGTGCTGAGAGGCTGAGAGCCAAGGGGTGACCTGGTGGCTGCCTATAAGGATATAAGGGGTGTGCATCACAATCTGGGGGAACGCCCATTCACCAGAGTGCCCCAAGGGATGTCAAAGTCAAACGGTCACAATTCCTCCAAGACCGTTTTAGGCTGGACATAAGGAAAAACTTATTTATTCCAGGCCCTGGGGGCTCGGAGAGTAGACTCTCTCCAGAAGTGGTGCAAACACCTACTCTGGACTCTTTAAAAAAATACTTGGATGCCTATCTTGCTGGGATCCTTTGACCTAGGTGACTTCCTGCCCCTGGGGCAGAGGGCTGAATTCATTGATCTTCCGAGCTTCTTTAAAGCACTATTATCTATGAAATCTATTAAAAAACCCCACTGTTTCAATTTAGGGACTTCTGTGATGTTACGTGACATCACAGTGTGTCACGGCCCCCCCAGTCCTGGTGCTGCTACCGCAGAGGGAAGCTCTGGGCCCTGTGCAGCTCAGGGGCGGTGTGACCTGGCGGCAGCTTGTGGCCAGGTGGTCCTGGGGGAGCGCTGCAGCCATGGAGGAAAGCACCAGGTCCTGTGCAGCTCAGGCAGGCAGGCAGGCTCCAGGAGAAAAACAAACGAACACACAAAAGGATCAGGCTCCTCGTTGCTTTTCTTTTTCCACCCCCCCTCAGTTGAGCCTGCCTGCATGAGCTGCCACCAGGTCGCACAGCCCCTGAGCTATGCGCGGCCTGGTGCTTTCCTCCATGGTGGTGGTGCCCCCTGGGACTGCCTGGGTCAGGTGCTAGTGGGCAAAATGCTGCTTGCGGGGTGCTGCTACCATGGAGGTAAGGACCAGGGGGCCCTCCTCATCTCAGGGACTGCTTGGCCTGCTGGCAGCTTGCCCCCCCACCACGGGAGAGGCAGGTAGGCTGCAGTGCAACGGGCACTGTCCCCACCACCTTCCTGCTGCTTGGGACCACCCAGGAATGGGCTGGCGTGCCCCTGGGGCAGAGTGGGAAGGCAGCAGGGGGGTGGCTGGGTGTCGGCGGTGGGAGAAAGCAGCAGAGACGGTACACGGGGCACTGGAAGCCTGCCAAGCCTGAGTTTTCCCAAGCCCGTCTGGGCTTCTAGCGCTCTGTGCACTGCGGCACTTTGTTATGTAGCAAACTAAAATACTTTGGATGGGTTTTACCTTGCTACATAACAAAGTCATTTAAAGCAAAATACACTGCCAAATGTGTACATCGTCACGAAATTAGAGCAGAATACAGTGCTGAACGTGTAAATAGCAACGCCATTAAAGCAGTGCAAAAGGGCAATTAAGCTGCTTTAAAGGCCAAGTTTGCCATGTGTACAAGCACCCTTTGGCACTAAAGTTAGTGTCAAGTCCCTGCAGCCCTGCCATGTGCCCTGAGATGCTGGGCAGAAAGTTATTGCTGGGTTGCATTTATATGTGCGTTAATGCGCTTTAACTAATCATGCCTAAACTTGATACCTGCATTTGCAGGTATGAAATTTAGGTGTGATTAACCTAATTTTGCCATTTTTAATGCACATTATGAGTGCACATGTGTAGACATACACCTGTAATGTACATTAAATTATATTAATGCGCATTAATGCTTCTTGTGTAGACAAGCCCAAGGGGTGCATCTACACATGCACTTTACTGCAGAGTTGACTAATTAGCTCCATGGTACAGAATCCCCATCTACATGCACGGTGCTATTAGGCTGCAGTGAACTAATTAACTCCACTGTAGGATAGTACTGCCCGATACAAGTACTATCCTATGACAGAGTTATTTAGTGCACCAAAATACACATGTAGATGGGGCAAAATACACATGTACCAGCTGGGGCATGAAGGTGCTATAGTGCAGGGGCTGCCTGCTGGCTAGCCCCAAACCGTATCACCCTTATGCCCCAGCCAGCCCCTCTGCAGCCCACTGAGCCAGTGGGGAGCAGTTCCAGGCTGGCAGGCTGATCCCCAGGCTACCTGCCAGCCATGGCTGCGCTGCTTTGGCTCAACATGCTGCAATCCTGGGCACATGTATAAACACTGTGCCTGGGAGCAATAAACTGTAGCACGAATTGTACCAGAGTTTATTCAGCTGCACCAACTGCATGTATAAATGTGCCCAGGAAGTGACATTTTTTTGGTTCAACACCCTGAAACGTATCAGAACATTAAACCTACGATTAACAATCATGAATCAGAAACAAGGAATCACCCTTTTAAATTTATAACCCACAATAAGCAGACAAGGTTCTTTGGGTGAATCTGATATCTTTTATCAGACCAACTTAAATACATGAAAAAGAAAGAAGCCAAACTCAACAGCGACATATATTTTCTAAGCCTTTGCAAGAAACACAACTTTGTTCCCCGACACCCAAAGAACCTTGTCTGCCTATGTCCTCAGACCAACACGGCTACAACCTACACCCCTGTAACCCACAATTATACTTTTGCCTGGTTGAGATTTCAGTTTTGTTACAGAAGTTGTCTTGATGGATTCTGTAATAGGTCAAGGGGTGAGCTTTGTTTCTCTGTACTATGGCTATCAATTAAGATGAGAAAATATCTTACTAGTATGGCAAGTTACTTTATGAACCTCTTCAGAGAAACATCCAAGTCAATAGGCAGGGAATGAGGGTGGTTATCTCCTGTGAAGCAATTTGTAGGATTTGGGCCTATATCAATCCATGTCTGCATGTGGCTTCTCTTTCATCCACTCAGAAAAAGCTAATTTTGTCATAGGTCTATTTCATTTCTCAAATTCCTCATCCACAATCTGTCTTTGATAAATTATCATGGGCGTTCTTTAGGTGCAAAAAAATAAAGGATTAATGTACACGAATGTAAAATTTATTATCTACGCTGATGACAGCTACCTTAGGTTTAAAGTAAAGAACAGTTTTACAAAGACCCACAAGATATACTAGACTGCTGACACTTTGGGCTCCATCCCTTTGTAGGGCAAATGTTGAAGTGCAGACCTGAGAAGGAGAGTCTCTAGCTCTGCATCTGTACCTTGTGTTCAGCTGCAATTTACTTTATGCAATATTTGTGAAGAGTAAGCTACTTTCTCAATTTTTAAATGGCTTATTCCAGCAAAGTTGGAAAGGGCTTGCCCCAAATGAATCACTTTTCAGATATGCATAAAGATATACATAATCTTTGAACATACAGACAGTTTTTATGTGCTACAGAAAGCATGCACATTAAGAGGCAGGTTTGGTTGATCTCACATGTTTTGTCTTGCATATGGACTCATTCAGCAACAGGATGCATCTAATAAACTAATCTAATAAACTCCTAACTACTCAAACTCTTGATACAACTCTCAAGGATCATCAGAGAAGCTGGAGCCATGCTCCCTTAAACACTGATGAAAAGCATTAACCTAGCTTTCTCCTGGTGTGTTGCCTATGGGCATCTCTCTTTCTGATTTCTTCACAGGACTTATTTGTAAATTCAAGCAACTGTATTGCAGACTGGCACCAATGCATCACTGTTGCCAAAATATATGAGAGGATGGAAGAAAAGCACAAATATGAGCTCTGATTCAGTGGGAAATAAGAGTTGATTTATAGTGAAGAGATGACAACACACCAAATATCTCTTTTTATGAAATAAGCAGTTCCTGTGCCTCACTGCAACATCTGTGAGTTTACAGCCTATTCACAGACATTTCTCCTAACAAGAAAATGTACATTCTGTAGCTGGGGAGATTTGGTAAACTGAATAATGCGACTACAGATTTTCAGCCTCCGCTGGTTTTTAAACAACCATTTATAGGACCATATATTTCCCTTGATCTCCTTGGGATACTTGTGTTTATTTCAGTGACAACAGTCAAACAGTACGTGTAGCAGTTTTCTGACCAATACTGAGAAAGCAGAAAAAATGTATTTAAAAAACCTTATTGAGCAGTATCCCAAAAGACAACACCAAAGGAATAAATCCTTTCAATTAAAGCTCCCTTATGTCGTCTTGAAACTGCAATGGTCAATGATAGCAACAAAGGCCCTGGGTAGTAATATGCCAAGTTTTGATTAATAAGTCCGCCACATCTTAGGATGCTGGGGCCTAGATTTTTGGATTGGTTCACTATAAATATGGGAGCCATCTTCCAAAATTATCCCATTACCCAAAACCCATTAATGCTGAGGATCAATCTATAGCTTAGGTTTGGGCCTATTTTAGTTGTGATATATAGATTTTATAGATATCTAAAAGCGATTATGAGGAAACTGGTTTGAAATCACAATGTATAGTCACTGAACATGCATAGAAGTAAAGTTGTCTATTAACAAACTATGGTTTGGGTTTATCTGGCCTGGAATAGCAACTCACCATCATACTACAACAGGTAATTTTTTAAAGACAGATAGGGCAAATCTGAATGTTGCCATTAGCAGACTCCCCTTTATCCTTCAAAGTAACAGTTATAGGCATTTGATTTTGCATAGCAGAAGCCAATGGGAGCTTCGCCATGGACTTCAATGGGAACAGAATGTGGTTGTGTATGCCCAGCTACAGTAATGATAAAGCTACACATCTTGGACCAAAACCTGTAGTCATTCATTACTCAGGCAAAATGTCCTATAACTTTACTGAAACTTTCCTCAAGTGAGAATTGTACAATATGAACCAATATAACTCACAGTGAGTGCAAAGAAAAGACTTGTTAGAGCAAATTTTAATTGTAGAGCATTGCATCCAATACGATTACAAAGTCTTTTTGTACATTCACCTACTCTTATTTAAAACATGAACATTTAAATTCTTGGCATGAAAAGATATGCAAATATGAAACTCTATGGAGCAAGTGAACTTTCAAAATAGTTTATATGCTATTATTCATCCCTAACAAAAGGGAAAGAATTAAGGAACCTGACTCATAAGAGCAGATCATGAACACATTTAAATATTTAATCTCCCAGATATGGGCATAGTGAATATTAAATCTGAATAGCCCAATTAGCGAGTACCTGAATTTACTATAGAACTTACATAACTGAAAACCTTTCATGAGAAAATAAACAAACCAAACCAAGAAGAACTATACATCGCTGGCAATTTCTCAGTTTAGCACATATTTTCCAGTTCAGAGATGTAATAGAAGTGTGTTTTACTATAGAGGATACATGTATAAAAAAGGGCTATGTTACATTTAAAAAGTTCTTCCCTCCTGTCTTTCCTACAGATTATTTCATATCTTTGAAAGAAATTCATGTCTGTAACACAACTGAAAGGCAGTATTTTAACACCGGCATATTGTACCGACAGATGTTCATGTGTTTATGCATGGGGCCCTGAGAAAGGGTTTATCCCATCCTTTGTTAACGATAGCAGGTAGCCTAGTATGGAGGGTAGACTTTATGGGCTGTTGGCATCTATCCCTGAATCAGATTACTAGACATCCAATAGATTTAAACAATTGCACAGTGGTAGTGGGCTAGCTCACTTTCCCATTGCATCACTATGTAAAAACTTCCCTTCTGAGCATTGGCGATGCATAGGGGGTGCATGTGGGTGCATGTGCACCTCCTGAGATTGGTTGGGCCCCTCCTGAGAAGTGTCACCGACACTGCCGCTGTGCAACCCAGCCACAGGCTGCTGCAGCAGGGGGGAGGGGCGTGCCTGGCTTGCAGCCGGCCCAGCCCAACAGGCACAGGCAGGTAAGTAAGGTTTCTTGCGGGGGAGAGGGACGGGGAGATCAAGACACCCACAGTGCAGGAGGGAGTGGGGTAGGGGCAGGGGTGAATCATTCACATGAATGGGGCCCCGGCCAGGCCAGGACGTGAGGCAGTTGGAGCCCAGTGGCTCCCACCACTGCGTGCACTGCATGGGAGCCAGGGGAGGGGCAGCACATTCTCCCAACCCCTTGGCTCCAATGTGTTGCAGCCCTAGAAGAGCCGCTGGGCTCTGATTGCCCCATGACGTGGCCCGGTCAGGGCCCCATTCATGGTGAACGGATCCCCGGCCAGGCCGGGTCATGGGACAAGTGGAGTCCAGTAGCTCCTGCATGACTTGGGCGGGGGTTCTGGGGGCTCCATCTCCTTCGGCTCGGGGGGCACAGCCAAGGCTGGCCCCGCTCCAGCTCCGGGCAGCCCCAGGTGGTGCGGGGAGGCAGCCAGGGTCAATGCTGGGCAATGACCCCAGCATGGGGACAGTTGCAGGGGTGCAGCAGACCCCAACCCTGAGTCTGATCCTTGCCCAATGCCAATCCCAGCCTTGCTCCCTCCCCCCCATGTCCCTTTCCCCTCCCCTCGCAGCTTCCCTTGCAGACTTTCCCATGTGGGGGGGGGGTGTGCACACATGCTCTCCCCCCCCATTTTTTTTCTCTCTCCGCCCCTGATCGGATGCTGGGGGACCCCCCTCCGGTCAGCAATCAGCTGCTGGTGCTCCCCCAGTATTAGGAGGCACCAGTCGCCCATGCTTCTGAGAACCTTGCTAATATTATCTAGCCATTTACCAGCTTTTGACTAAATTCCTTCAGGGAGCTCTGCATGGGCTACATACTGAATCTAAGTGTTAGATACTGAGGTTAGCACTGAATGCTGCTAAGCTGGCTTTCTAAGACGAGGGACACTGGTACTGGAGACTGACAGGAAATGCTGGAGAGGGGAGAGATGGCAGGTGCTGCCTGTAGCTGAGTGGCAATTAGGGAGATGTTCCAGTTCTTTTCCTCCTTCCTTTCTGGACATTGTACTCTACTTCTGGGGAAGCTCTTTAAACCTGGGAGGCTGAGGGCACCTGGGGAGATACACCAAGTTGCCTTTAAGAGTGTTCATCCTGGAATGGACCACAGTGTTGGTAGAGAGGAAAGGATGTGTGACAAACTGCAGCAGCAACAGTATAGCACAGAAACAAGAGTGAGGGAAGAGACCCTCCTCTTCCTCTCTGCCTAGGCTGCTCCTCTGGAGTCCTAGCTCTTGCCTATTTCAACGTGCTCCCTCTTGGCCACTCCGTGTCTCATCTATGAGCCATGAGCCGCCATTTGAGAAATGCTGGCCTATATTGTTCTCACAGACTGGAATAGTGACTGTGCTTCCCTTGCCTACTTCTGCTTAGCTTTCTATACAAAAAACAAAGTCCTGAGTCAATGTGAGTAAAAACTGTCATTTGCCTTCAATACAAATGCATGAGCCCTGATAATTTTCCATTTGAAATAAGTTCCATTAGCTGCTGAATTACTGTATGACTGCCTTGGGCAGACCCTAGCCAGACAGGTGCGAGAGGTCCAGTTAGCCAGGCAGAACTCCAAATGACCAAAGCAGGATTCAGGCAGTGAAGCACAAAACACTCCAGCAGGTTTGCACTGGGTGGAAAAGCAGCTTTTCATAGAGTGAAAAATGCAAAGCAGGAGACATCAATGGCAGGGATTTTCAAAGGAACCCGAGGGAATTAAGCATCCAAATTACTTTGAAATTCAATGGAATATTGGGAATCCAAATCCCTTATAGCTTTGAAAATCCTAGCCAACATTTTTTATTATCCACAAACAAAAGCCTTTCCTGTATGTTTTCAATGGAATAAACAATAATGCAATTTCTGGCAGTGCTTTAAAATACATCCCCTAGCATTATGGCATAGCAAGATTATACAGTTGAAATATTATTTTGTAAAATGATAAACAAATGTTTATGCGGGAGGTAGGTTGCTCTTTGAAGATCCTTGGGTTTGTCAAAATTTCTTAGACAAAATTAACCTTGCAGAGCAAAGCAGGCTTCTCGTCACCAACAGACATGCCAAGGTAGCATTGTTGAATTACCATGTGTGCTGTTTTACTCCACTGAGATGAATTTCATCTCTCTCAGGTCCATTAAGAAATATGCATTCATTACATTTTTTAATCAAACAAATGGCAAAAGACAGGTAAAAAGAGGGGACAGGAACACATGCACAAAGAAGAGTTTTTAGGGTAGTACTATTTGGTGCCGGACACTGAAGCCCACTCTCTATCTCTGGAAGATACGTGTACAGATTATAGAATGCAGTGCAAGCAAACAGCATCAGTGCAAGCCACAGCTATAATGCCTCATTTGTAGGTACATTTGCAAAGCTAGTTCAGCCTCTGTGCCCTTTTGGTCAAACACTCTTCTACAATGTATTGTGAGGGAGCATATGAGAGGCAACAGAGATTTTCTGTAAGACAGACACCTGTATACTAGAAATTGGACTGAAAACATAAACTCATGATGCAGGCCACTGAACAGCAACCAAATGGCTTTGTCACTATTAAGTGGACCAAACTGGAAATTCGAATGCAAAGTAGAAAGGATCTTTGTGCCATTAGCCCTGAATCACCTGTTTTTTCACAGCCATTATGTGTTAAATGCAAGGTCAGGAACCTGCCAATCTGCATCTGCTGGTACTGCAAAATAACTGTGAAAAGAGTTCATTCAAGGACTATGAAAAACAAAAATGGATCCTGCCATTTTTATTTTTTTTTTTATTTTTTACTAAGTGCTGTTGCCGGTTTGCAGATGAAACCAGTAATACTTGTACTCTAGGTCAGGGGTCAGCAACACTTGTGGCCAGAATGCCAAAAACACCCCAGCCTTCACCCATGCCTTGACTTGGCATGGTAGGGACAGACAGCGAAGGGCCTGTGGGGGGCCCAATCCCTGCTACCGGTGGCATGTGCACGCATGCCTCCGGGCAAACAGCAAGGGAGGGGCTGGGGCTGTGCTGCTCCAGGCTCCTTTCCCACCATATGCCCCAAGGTGTGCGTGCAGCTGCAGCTACCAGTGCCAGGGCTCTGGACCCCAATGCAGCTGTTTGCAGCCTGTCTGCCTCTAGCTGCAGCTGCCCAGAGCCCCAGCTGGGCCCTGCGGTGGTGGCAGCTGCACGCATGTCACAGAGCGCATGGCTGCAAAGGGGCCTGGGGCAGCACAACCCTGGCCCCTTGCCCGCTATGTGCCCTGAGGTGCACGTGCAGTTGCTCCCAGCGTGGGAGCCCAGCCATGGAGCCCAGGCTGCTTGTAGCAGCAGCCTCCTGGTCAGCCGCTGCAAGCAGCCCAGGCTCCGTGGCTGGCAGCAGCTGCCCGGAGCCGGGGCCAACTGTGGCATGCCAAGCAAAATGGCCTTGTCTCCCATGCTCTGGCATTGGGGGTTGCTGACCCCTGCTCTAGGTTGAAGTAAGTAGTGGATACTTCAGTCCCTCCCTACCTGCGGACTTCTCGCTATATAAATGAAGCCAGTGAACAAGTGAGACAGCATATGCATGTGTCCAGATTGACAAAAATAATTTGCCATGCTTATTGAACATTGCCATGTGTGTTTAAAATGTAACATAAATGTATATAACTTAAGCGTCAGACAGCAAAACTATCCAACTGTGGAAATTAATGTTTAGTCAAAATAAAATGTCACCTAGAAAGTCAATAAAGTGTTCCTGTCAAGTATGATTTTAATCATGCTGACTCTAAGCCCACCTGCCATATTCCTCTTCCAAAAAAGGAAGGAGTTTCTGACCATTTTGATGAATTCTGTCAGTGCATTGTAATGACAAAATTGCAGTTATTTGCCTAGCAAAAAGGAGCCTGAAATTAATTAAGAGCATATTTCAATCTGCATAACATTTTTCCTCTAACATAAATTCAATACAGGGACAGCAGAACACATCTTAGAAAGAATATATGGCACAAAATACAAAGTATTTTTTAAGACAGCTGCAAATCTAGTCAAAGAAGCTAAGATTAAGGGGAAAGTACCAATGTTTTAATTTGGGATCAGAGGAAATAAACTAAAAATTGTGATCAAGGGAAAATCCAATCGAAAGCTTTCAACATAATTTAAAAGTTGCAGCCAGAGTTATAACTCTTAGTGTGAAAATCAGAGCAACTTTTTAATTCAAGAAAAAAATGGTCAGCCACAGCAATTAAAAACAGTGGGAGTCCTGGACTAGTGTAAACATGCCATCTTGAGTAATATTTCTTCGCCTATTAGGCAGTTTTTGAGGTTAATAGAGTATAAAGTTAATTAGAGCTCCGTGTTATTTTCAACCTCTGGCCTAGGTTGTATTTTGCTTGCTGGAACTTACAAAGCAGCACCCGGCTCCAACCCCTGCAAGCACTATTAGTAAAACATGATACTTGACGTTAAGATGAAAACAACTGTGATCATTGAACGGAAAAGTTAAGAATCATTCAGTAAAGAAAAGAAACAGAGGCTTACCAATAACATAGGCTAGCAACAAAGCCAGCGTAACTGTAATAGCTGTAGCACTCAAAGCAGTGCACTTCCAGTTGCAACACCTGTAAGGTTTGTTAAAAGTGAAGGCAGGTCTAGAAAAGGTACTTCTGGGAAGTGGCCTAGGAGGTGGAGAGTAAACAGTATTGGATGTTAAAGGATAGTTCTGACTGGCTGCACTGAAGATAGCTGAAGAACCAGATCCATGTTTAAATAGGAAATGCCTATGAAAGAGAAGACAAAGAGCCATATTGTAAAAACCAAACTCATTCTCTAAAAAAAGAGGGAAAGGAACTAAACAAACATCATTGGATCAACACGTGGTATTCCTGCAAAGACATACAAAAACACAGAAGCGACATGCATTGGGGTCCGAGTCTCAAGTTTTACACTGTATCATGTCTTTTCCACTCATTTATTACTAAAGAGATGACCAGTAAATGTCTTCTGAACTATTCCCTCAACAGTTCACATTACTTGCCTGTAGAGCAACAGGAGTTTTTTGACACACATTCCCTCGGGGTATTCCACTTAGATGTGCACGTGTTCAATACCGGAGGTGGGACAATTTCTGACAACAGTGCCTATTTGTTGCTCCACACATGCACCCTACCTAGCCAACCCTGTGCAGCAGACGGACAGGACCAAGAGAATGTAGGACCCATTGGCACTCTCGTTTCTTTTCTACCATGAACTTCTCAAAGCACAGGTGGGTAGGGAAAAACGGACAGGAACAGAAGAAGAAATGTTAGTGGAAATGTAGCTAACTTTGGTTTAGCATTCTTATTTGAACTATTGAAAGTACAATCCCTCTGACTGCTCCCCTCTCCTGTATGCATTACACTACAGATTAATCCTAAATTAAATACTAAGGCAGTAGGTGACTGAAGTCCTATTCTAGTTTGTACAGGAGGGCTGCATTAGTAAAAGAGGCATCCAAATCAGATGTCTGCATTAGCAAATGCTTTACATGAGGATGTATCAAACCCAATGTTGCTGCTTGGTTTATGCCAATGGCAGCTACAGTCTTAATGAAAACCACAGAAGCTGCCCAGGCCTGATGGATAATGTCTCAGATAATTTTTAGCATGTATTTAGATAATTCTTAGCATACATTCAAAGACCCACTTTGAAGGTCGCTGAATGGAAATGTCATCCCTTATCATCTTTTGCAAGTCAGAGGCCAGGAAGCTTCTGACATCTAAGAGCAAATTTCCTTTTTTTAATGACTCAAGTGGTTTGGGCAAGAGTATAGGTAAGCATATAACAAGTTAATTTGGAATTCTGAAACTCTCTTGGGAAGAAATTTCAGAAGTGGTCTAAGTGAAACTTTATTGAGATAAAACACAGTATGGGAGGTGCTGTCGTGATTTCCCAATTCCTGTAGCCTCCTAGCTGATTTTATGGCCATAAGGAAGGCTCCTTTCCTAGACCAGTAGAGAAACAAATACCAGGACATGACCTCAAGTGCTGAAAACCTACAGGGTCTCAGCCATCTTAGAATAAGAGATGAAGAATTTGACCTCTTTTCAAAATAAATTTTTGCAAGAAATTTCTCCTCCTCCTCAATAGGGAGTCTGGCCTTTCCCTTACCATCTGTCTCTTGAAAACTGAATTTCTGTTAACAAAAACCTGGGGGAAGGAGGCATGGAGCTGACTGAGGCCAAGTTTCAAGAGACAGCCCTGTACTTTTGAACCCACTGTTACAAATGGGTCCATGATTCAATCCTCATTCACTGGTCATCCAACAACATTCATAGATGTCTTCCCCTTGATTTTTTTTTGTCCTTTGTGAAAATAACCTGTGCTTAGAGGGACATATTTCTGCCTAAACTAGTGATGTGGTCACTTTTTATAGAAAAACACACAATACACAGTTCTTAAAACACAGTGATTTAGACATAATAGTCTTCCTACTGACAAAGGAGAAGAAAACAGGAAAACAGAAATAAAGGAGATAAACTCTTTATTCCCACGAAGCTATGTTAGTTCTAGCTAAATGTATAATGATCCCTAAGACTCTAAAAAAGTGATCACCTAAAAATAGTGGTAGCTAAGCTGTAGATGATGATGCTTCAGAGCAGACCAAGAGTAGTGAGAAGGAACCGGTCCATACCACCTTTTTGCACTTGGTCCTATGAATTTGCACAGAACAAATGAGCCCGGGTGGTAAAACATCTCGCATCTCTGGAGCACTAACAATAGCAGGAACAAGCGCTCAAAGTAAAAGAAATGATTATACTGTGACAAGTCCATTTGAATTTGAGGATACGATAAATATATGCTCATGACAAAGGTAATGGTTGTGATGGCATATTAAGTATAATGTTAAACATTTCCATTATAGAACTCTGAAGGAAAGTTTATGGCTCTCAGAGATGTCAGGTCATACAAAATAAGGGGTAGAATAGTTTTACCTTTAAACACCCTTTTATTTAAAATGCTTCTGTTAAATTATTGAATCAGAGCATCGGTTAACTCACATTACAAGTTTCATGGATTAGTGACAGTGGGTCCTGACAGGTCACAAAGGGCAGATTTTACGGTGAGCAAAACTTATTTATAAAAGTCTCTAGTGAATTACTTACATACGTAATAACTCCTCCAGATGAGAAAAAGATTACAGAAATTGGCACTTGTACAAGCATTTCACGTCACTTTTCTGCCCATATATATGCTGTGCATATACCATTCCATTAACCATTGTCAGGGGCTTCCCTCTGGTGCTTTGAATATACTGAAGATGGTAATTTTACAGGAAAATATTTTTTTTTACAAAAATTTTAGCTTCAATTGCAGAATTCCACATAAAGGAAATGTATGTGCATGGCTACAGTTCACACTGCATAGTACAATACACATATTTGGGGATTTAACAAGTATTGTGCCAAACTGGAGAACACTCAGATAGCTCCACGCTGTAGTATATAGTGTTTTCCAGTTTTTTAAGTGGTTTGCATAGGGATTACAAGTTCAAATTAACTGAGTTTCTTTGCTAAGGTCTGATCCAAAGCCCACTGGAGTCCATGAGAAAGAATCCTATTGACTTGTACTGAATAGGGATCCAAGCAGGATGTCAGGAAATCTGTTTCAGTACATAGGAGAGGTGCAACCTGCCTGTCAAGGTGTTACCACAGCAATTTTTGGGTACTAACAACATTAGATAGAAATATTATGGAACTGCCCATAGAAGTATACACTCTTCTCTCCCTGATGTTGGTCATCAGAAAGCACTTGGTTATTCTGGTTGGAGTAACTTTTTCCCCTGATCTTTAGGGTAGTGATGTCAGACCATGTTTTCAGGTTGCTTTGGTGGGAAGACTTTTGCACGTAGGTGGGTCTTACTTTCCTTCAGAAGGTAGCAAGATGCACGTTCTCCATCATTTCTGCTGGAAAGGAATTCCACAATTGCCCTCCTCCCCTCCCCATGACCTTCACGGGAGAATTAGGACAAAAAAGAGAAATTAGGGGAAACAAGGATATAATTAATTTTTGTTTCTTTTTAATAGCCAATATTTCTTTCATTAGTTTGCAATTTGGGGCTTAATGAAATGAAATTGTTTATTCTCTTGCTTCACTTTAAAAATAGAAACCTATTGAATTTTTTTTAAGTTAATGTAAATGGTTTCATATTGGCAATATTGATTGTTCTATATTGTGCATAGTGCAAAAAAGATCAGAGGTAAAGGCAAGGAACTGCTGAACTGAAAGTTATTATTAAGGCTGTAATAGCCTAGTAATCAATAGCCAGCAATGATTTCATTCTCTTATAGGAGGATTTTTAAATGTGGGTTCATAGCTCGATGGTAAAATATTACAGTGTAAAGAATGGATTTTGCAGTAGCACAAGAGCAGCATGTGAATCAAAGTACATTTGAGGTGAATTCAACTTGCATCCCTCAAGGCAGATTGAGGTGTGCACATCTGCAGCTAGAGGAGTTTATGTATCTCTCATTTGTTTTTATAAAACTAAGATTATGATGTAATGCTAGACTAAAAGTGATCTACCAGTGAAATACTGTCAACTAAATGTTACAGATTATAATAGTTTATACATTCCATTGTTGGGGGAGTATAATGAGCATACAAACATGTTTCCGCAACATCTGAAAAACACTGGTGGCATAAAGACAAATTTGCAACGCTACACTGTAGCTACGTTCTTATAAACTTAGGTGACTACTCATCTGTCTAGGCATACTGCTGCTCTCAAAGGACTTCAGGACATACTAAAATGTAGTTATCAAGTCTATAAAATTGGGCTCTACCTACACAGAAAAATGATAAAAATTGCAGTTCAAGAGTTTACAAGTAAGTACAGCTTGGTTTGTGTTTGAATATTTAATCTAATAGTAGAGGCAAGGCTTTTAAAAAAAAACAAACCAGGAATGTAAGGAAATTGAGAAAAATTACACAGTGACTGATGGAACCCACTGATAGTAAATAGGAGAGTTATAAATGTTCATGCTGAAATGTGAAAAACATCCATAAAAGGGGATAATGTTCTCTTACTCAAAAAATGCAATACGAGACCTAATCTGCAGAGCATCTGTTTGTGAAATAAAAGTCATTTGATAACATTATGCTGATAATTCCAAGAAATAAAAAAACATTAAAGGCTCAATAATGATTTCACAGTGTAAAACATCAACTTGGAAAACTTTTTGTTAAAAAAGAAAGAAACAAAGGAAACAGGTTCCTCTGGCTCATTTAACTTTTCTTGCACTCTGTTAAAATTGCCCAGCCCTAGGTTCGCAGTGGAACGGTGTATAATTCCAAGACAGTGACGCTCAGACAGAAATGATGCACCACAGGTTATGAAAAATGTTAAGGAAAAGCAGTTAATTGGATTTATACATCCATTTATTATTATGACCTGTTAATGCTTTTGGGCTGTTACCTTCAGTAGCAGCCTAAACTTTGCACAGCCTATATGTGATTCTGCACAGAGGCCTGAACTGATGTAAAACTGTGACCTCTTAGTTAAAGCACAATCCTTGATTCCCTACCTGACCCCATCCGACTTGTGGCATCTGCCCACAGAGTGAAGAATTTTGTAATTAGCATTTCTTGCTCTAAAATGTGCATGTGTACTCCACCTTCGGGATTCAGAGAGGCCCTAAACTTCATAACATAGGATGGGGAGATTTGTCAGAGCCTCAGGGGAGAGGAGAAGTCTGGGGAATGTTCTGGGTGTAAGAGATGAACGGGGATGGCATACTAAGTAGGCAAAGAAGGGATAAACTCTTTGTAAAACCTGATCCCCTGAAATGGCTCGTCTCAAAATTATTCCCTGTTCTTAAGGTGGTGTTCTCTATAGGAATTGGAAAAGAACAGAATTTTTTTGCTTGATTTAAAGGTCGTCTCATGGATACAGGAGCTATTTTCAAATTAATGGAAATGTCCATTAGGGAAATGCTGTTTGAATCTATTTCTGAATTAGGCTGAAGCTAGGATTTGTAGCAAAATCAAGGTTATGGTCAGATCTAACCTGACATGGGCAAAACCTTACAAGCTGCTCTAGAGGAACTCAAGCACCAAGTTGCAGAAGTCAACCATTATGAGCCTTCTGCCACCTAAGGCTGGACTCCTCCAAAAATATTTGCTGTCATAAGATTTTGGGCAAATCTGAAACAATGCCTGTCAGAATTGACATTACTACAATTGGAAAACAAAGGAAAACACAATTGTATAGATATGCATAAAAGATTAGATTAACATATGCAAGGAATCATCTTTTTCACGCTCATCATTCATCATTATAGATCTCTGTGCTAGGACTATGTCTGCCTGTTACAAGCTATGCCAATCTGACCACAGACTAAACGTGGTGATCAGTCTAACCCTGGACAGAGAAATAAGACCTTCTAACCCGGACCGTCTGGGGTTTTTAAAGTCCCAGCAGGAACATCAGCATACCCCAAAGTCCCTCAGCTTTTGTTGTGGTCAACACACAAAGTTTCTGAGGAAGGAAAACAAAACCCTGACATCTGTAGCAACAGGAAGGGGAAAAAATTCCTTCCTGGCCCCATTACCATTAAAATAGAATAAGATGGTGTTTTTGTTACATTTCTGATTTACTTTTGAAATTATAGCCACCCTTATTTGGTGGTGATCGTCTCGGTTTCATGCTCTGAAAAAAACAAAACAACCTAAGCCAATCGATATCATCAAAATACAAAATGTTACTATTTTCAGGCGAGCCGGAATTTGCACAGAATATCCTAACAACACTTAACGTTACTTAAAACGAAAACAAGAACAGAGCCAAAACCAAAATGCTGTGGTAATCAGCTTACCACCACCACAGAACTCCCTTTTCTTAGATCCAAATCACTAGAAAAATCTCTTCTTGACCTAATATTAACAGCAATGACCTTCAATTGAGTCAAGGACCTAGTGTCACTGCTACCTATCTTGTATGTCACCTTAAAAATTGCTGGTTTGAACGTCTCTTATTTTCTTCTGTTATAACGTTTTCCTTCCCTTATTTCCATTAAAATTGACTACTTTTATAGGGGGGAAATGCACGGGGAGAGGAGACGGATTCAATATCACTCCAGAACTGGGGCTGAGAAAAAACACACGTAAGAGAAATCTTGCTGTAAATCAGCTGTAATATTTGTCTGCCTTGCACACAGGAAAGAAACAAATGAATTACATATCTAAATGGGCACAGGATGGTTCTTCTGTGTACTTTCAGTTGCAACGAGTGGTGATTCATAGCAAAATAAACTACTGAATGTGTAAATGATAAGATTCTTGCAAAGGCTTTGGGTTGGACGTTTAAGTATTTCAATTTACTTTCAACTCAGTCATTTGATTGGGTGTCCAAATTTAAGTAGGATAATTTTGAGTAGGGGTGCACTGATAAAGATTTTTTTAGCAATATTGATGGTCGATTATTAACCAGCCATATTGACCGATACCAATCCAATAGCCGACATGCAGCCCGGCAGCTTGGAAAGCAGTGTCTGGCCGGTAACTCTGTTGGGGGAGAGGAGGCATGGGAGAGAGAAGGGGCGTGGGGGGAGGGCACATCGAGGCCCCCACAGGGAGGGAGGGAGTGGGGCTGGGCCAGGGGTAAATGCTGCCCAGCTGAGGTGAGGAAGGGCACAGGACAGAACCTTGGGGGAGGCATGGGGGGGGCATGTGCCCCCCTGGATTTGTGAGCGGGGTGAGGGCAGGCTGTCTACTGCAGACTTGGGGCCAGGGGCTGGGCTGGCATCTTCCTGGTGGGGAGGGAAGGGCTGGGCCAGGGCTGCACTCAGGGCAGGAGGAAGTGGGGCAAATGGCAGTGGCACTGGGAGGGAGGCACCTCCCATCTGAAGATTAACTGTAGCCCCCCCAGTCTGTTGTACTGTGCACAAGTACTGTTGGAGCAAGAATCCAGATAAATTACTTTCTCTTACTTGTTGTTTAATGAGATTTTATTTCATGTGTACCATAAGGAACATTTCTAAAGGCCCATTAGATATATTCCTTTAGCAACACAGCTGCATGCGAAATATATATTTTAAATTGGAATGGCTTCCTAAATAGCTTGTGTAAAATCTTTCCTTTCATTCATTAATGCTTAACTTTACCAGTTCATTTAAAATTTAGCCCTGTGAACATGTGGATGTGAGAGGATGTTAAAAGAGTTTTCTGTGTCACCCATTTATCGCTGCATTATAAAAGACAACAAAAGAATATGTGCTGCTGACTCATTTATTTGAATTCTTGACACTCAAGGAAAGCTAAGCCTGTTAACCAGGTGACTGCAGCTCTCAAGTCTCTGATAAAAATCTGGGACAAAGATAATACAAATGCAGGACAAAGAGCCAAAAATCAATCAAGAATAGGCTCTAATAAGGAACAGTGTCTGAAATACAATAGCAAGTCAACAGCTTTTTTAGTTTTCATTGGCCATATATTGAAGGATGAACCAGGAAAAATAAAATCACTTAGGAGAAAGTAAAAGTTAGTTTTGAAAAAAAAATATGCACAATTCTAAGTGTATGACAAGATAATTAATGTTAATGCAGCTTATGTGTTTCTATTCTAAAATGCTACTCTAGTTTAGAATGGTCATTTAACAAATATATTCAATTTTGAAATCATGACCTAACAAGTATACTGCCCAAACGTAGCATTTCAGGAAAATTTTGCAATAAACATTTTAGTTAGCTGGAACCTGAACTCAGAAACATTTTTTAACTCTTAATTTTCTCTTCTGTAAAATACCCACATAACTAGGTTACTAAGGTTACATGAAGGTTAATTTGTTAATATCTGTAAAGTGCTTTGAAAGTGTAAAGTTCTCTCTGCATTATTTTGCTGTCCATATACTTGCTTATCAGCAGGGCATAAAATCCTATAAAGAGAAGCAAATATGAAATAACTGGAGGAGAGCTCTCTTTCCATGAATTTCCTCCTGTATTATTGCAGGAGAGCATGTTCTACCTCCAAAATTTTAGTTTGTGATATGACATAAGGAAAACAATGAACTATTACTTCTTTATAACTTCTAGTATACCTCCTCCAGTCCGACCTCTTCTTTATTATACTTAGGTTTAGCAGAATTCAATTTTTATTTTTTAAATAATTTTGATGGCTAAGCTGAAAAAAAATTTTTAAAAGCTCCACACTCACTGGCTCCTTCCAGCAGGGGTGGGGGGTGGTGGTGATCTCCATTTCTCCCCACTGCCCTGTGCTGCATGGGAGGGCAATGCCACAAGCTCCCAGAGGCCCTGGAAGCTGCTGCAGCAGCTGGTGAGTGTGGGGCTTTTTTTTTTTTAAAGCACCGGGACGCTGTGGCTGGGCAGAGCAGCCATTGATGGGGCTAGGAGAGTGGGCAGGGGTCAGGGGTGCTCAGGGGAGCTGGGGGAGCAGGCAGGAAATGGGGCCTGGTGGGGGTCTGCCCATGGTCCCTTCTGCCCTCCTTCAGTCCCCCACCCCCTACTTACCAGCATAGAGTCTGCGTCCAGCTCGCTCTCCTAATTTTTTCTGAATCAATTTGGAGACTTCGAATGGATTCAGACCTTTTTATTGGTCTCCCAATTCAATTCAGATTCAGCGATTAGGTCTCCAAATTGGGCCGAATCTCCGCAGAACCAAATCAGCAACCGAAGCTTCGCATAGCCCTAATTCTTATGTCCTCTTTCTATACCTTTCAATTATTAGTGATGGAAATATTTTTTCATCGGTCTGTGAGTGTGAGGTAAAATTGACACTTACTGCTAAAAATTGAATTTTGCCAAGCTTAATTATACTGAAGAAAATTTAAAGAAATTAACGTTCTTTTTCTCCATGCTGCTATCAAAGAACCATTTCCAGGTCTGGCCCAGTCCCACCCTGGCCTAGTAATCTGTTTTGTAGAGTACCAGTATGATGGCTGATCACCAGGGGCTCCTATACATATGCAGGGAGGCGGCTCCGACATGTTGTAATTACAGTGCATCGGAGCAGACTCAATTAATCAAGCCTGCTGGAGCATGGTAATTACCACACTTCAGCAGACTCCAGTATCATGTGTATCAGCATCCCTGCACTGTAAAAGGAAGTTGGGCACTTTAAAGCTTGTTCAATGAGTTTTAGTTCAAAGTACCAGCCACCATTTTTCAGCACAGGGACGCTGATACACATGACACTCCAGGTGCTTTAAATGGCATGGCTCTTTGAGCTGTGCTAATTAAAGTCCCCCCCCCCCCCCTTTTCCCAGGAGCACATATATAAATGCCCCAGGTTTTGTTCAGGATCTAGAAGGATTGCCCTACCCCTTCCTCCACATGGCAAAATTAGCAAATTTTTCTCTGGGATTTTTTAAGCTTCCAACCCACCTCCCACAGGTCCAATTTGAAGGATTAAATTACATTTGTTGAAACACTGGTGGTAAGGAGCATACTAAGTGAGTTAGAAATGGATCTTGTAAGGTCTCTCTAACTCAATAGACTGCATGGTGAGAGAGTACATATCCATGTTGTGAGCACGTAGCTCATCCTCCTTTCATCCACCTCTCACAAGGAGGGATACAGGCTGTGTATCTGGCTTCCAGCCAGGGAGCTTTGGATAAACCTGATAATGTGGAGGAGGAAATGTCCTCCTATCTGCCAAAATATGTCTCTAGTTTTCTCCCTAAAGATGAAATTTCAAAAAGTAAAGTCACATTGCAAACTTTATATTCTGTATCTATATGTCAAGTAAACTACTGCCAATTTTAAGAATTTTGTGAATTTTTTCTGGCTAGACAAAAGTCTTAAAACCGAACATATTATAATGGTCATAATGTAGCTAGCCTGTGATCAACAGGGATCTGGGTTTTCTGTTTCCCACAGCAAAGGGGGGAAAAATGTGGATTTTCCCTTTTACCCAAGACAAATGTGGATTTTTCATTTTAACAAAGAACCAGATGGGTTTTGCTCTTTTGCAAAGAGCTCTTTGCAGACCGGCAGAGTCTCAGCCTGCAAAGGGCTAGGGGGAGTGGGAGGAGGGCAGGCAGGCAGGGGACATGCACAAGGTTGACAGGCAGCCTGAAGAGCAGCTCCCATAGGTAAGTCTGGCAGGGGGGGGGGGGTGAGGCCCACAGGGAGGGAGGGAGGGAGGTGGGCAGGGAGGGACTGGGGTTGGGTTGCTGCCCAGCCTGGGAGGTGTATGGGGCTTGGGGCCCTAATGCACAGCCAGTGCGCCCCAGC
>NW_005842107.1:496305-530700 GCF_000455745.1 Alligator sinensis
CTGCATGCACTTCCAGTGCTGCAGGGGGCACCTGTGCCCCCCAAATCTGTGCATGGGGCAGGTGCAGGCTACCTGCTGCAGGCTGGGGTTCTCTGCTCTGCTGCTCTCCCCATGGGCCTTCACAACCTTATGGGTGGGACCCAGTGTGGGACGGCAGAGCAGGGCTGGGTGGGAAGGCTCATGCCACCGCTGTGAGCTCCGTGCTGCCCTGGTGAA
Organism: Alligator sinensis; assembly: GCF_000455745.1. Taxonomy (NCBI): domain Eukaryota; kingdom Metazoa; phylum Chordata; order Crocodylia; family Alligatoridae; genus Alligator; species Alligator sinensis. Next base: position 496,522 of record NW_005842107.1, read on the forward strand.
GTGCCCCCTGCTTGCCCTGCAGCAGCAGGGAGAGTGGCACAGGATTGTGCCCCCCATTGCTCCAGGGTGGGCAGGGGACACATCACCAAGGCAGTGTGGAGCTCATAGTGTCAAGAAGCTTCCCCACCTGACCCTGCTCTGGCCTGCCATGCCAGGTCCCACCCGCTGGACTGTGGAGGCCCCAGGGGAGGGCAGCAGGACAGGAACCCCGAGCCCGCAGAGGGCAGCCCACACCCGCCACTCCTCACGGGCTCCAGTCTGGCTCTGCCACCTGTGGGGGAGGGGGCGCCAGGCACTTGGGCTGCAGCAGCCACCACCTCCTACGGGTGCCAGCTGGGGCTTGGGCGCTGCTGTGGAGGGCAGGGGGCTGCGGACCCGGGTCCCTGGCCCCATACTGCTGGCAGCTGGGGGCCCCCTCCAGCAGGACTGGGGGGATAAGGGGGCTGTGGGTGGAGGGTGAGGGGTGCCAGCAGGGCTGGGGGCTTTGGGTGGGGAGGGAGGGACCTGGACCTGCATCCTGGTGAGCTAAGGGTGCAGGGGGAGCTCTGATTTTCCATGTTAAAATACCACAAATCAAATACCAAAATTTATTTGTATTCAGAATTTATTTTACTGTAGAGACTAAGGCACTGGTAGGCTTCCAAATTGCTTTAATATTGTAAATATATCAATATATATATATATATATAGTGGTGTTTCATTTCAATTGCGGACTTTGGGGATTTTATCAGAGAATTTGCAATTTTTTTTTTATCAAGGAAAACCAGGATCTCTGGTCATCAATAACTGGTAAGCAACAACCTGAACTTCCTCAATAAGTTGCTTAGCAATGGTTTTGTAGATTCAGAATGAAGGCAATTTGGTAAAAACCCAAAACAAAACCAAACACATTTCTAAATTCTAATTCCAGCTCTGACACTGGTTAAATTGGCAATTCAATTTTCATTGAAGTCAATTAAATCTTTTAATTGTCTTCAACAGGAGGTATCAAGAAATATCCACAAACTCAAAGGTACAAACAACAGCCATGCTGTGAGTTAACTGAAGCTAATATTAATTTCAAACGATCACACTTGTAAGGCATATAACACAATACAGATCCGAAATATTATTTCATTTTCTAAAATACTTTGCCTAGAAGTAGGATTTCAAGGGTTTATCTGTTTCTTGGAAACAGCTTCCGAATCATCTTAATGTATTAGGCAACTCCTACTAGAGTAGACTTTGGCAAAAATTCCTATTTACTATTAGTCTGTGGGCTTGATATAGATATCTCCTATTTTTCAAACCAAATAAGCCCATTCTCAATTAATCTGATGCCATCTTTTTCCTTCTAAAACGATATTTATGTTATTTCACTTCTGTTAAATGGAACTTGTTTTTTATGGAAGGGTACCAGGCATACTGGGAGTTACTATGGAATTATTATAGAATAAGCACATATATTTCAACTCTCATTTATTATGTTATACGCTATTCCATTATACAAGTTAATGAGCAGATGGAACCTAGAGTCTGATGTTTCAAACTATCAGTTGAGACAGGATTAAAATGGCTATACATCCAAAATATTTATTTTTCTGTTCCAGTGGAGATGAAATTTGACCCTCTCTCAAAGAAAAAACTGCTGTGGGGTACCTGAACAATTTAAAATGTTTATTGACCATAGTGACTGAATTCTAAATTATTCAAGAGAAGAAGAAACCTCAAGTGCTATAGCTGGAAACATTAAAATTGTATCTCATTGTAGCAGACAATTTTTTATATTTTTATTTCCATAAATGGCTTTTACTTCCTGCATTATTAAATTTAGGGTCATATTTACAGCTTTTTAGCTTAAGTTTGTGGTGATATTTACAGCTTTCAATATTTTTTACAATACGGAAATTTGAAATATTTTCAGATCTTTTATTTTTTGCAATGAAAGCACATGGGGCTTTCCAACTGAATTTCTAACCCTTGCCACATATCTTTTTTAAATATGATCCGTCTCTAGAGAGGTTAGATTTACTGTTTAATTAGACAGAAAATGACAAAATACAAGAGACATGTCAGAGTAACAGATACTGAACAATACGATGTAAAAGAAAGATCATGAGAAATAAAATCACACTACATTAAAGGGTAAGTTAATATTAACTCAGACATAGGCTTCCTTCACAAATAAGTTATTGATGAAGGACACTGGCCAGACAGTAATTGTCTCCCTACCTGCTGGTTTATGAGTGTCACATGCTTCCCTGCCTATGGAGTTGCGGAGGTTTTATTTGCTGTGGAAAAGGTTCTGTAATGTTGATTTTCACCTTACCCAGTCATCCAAATCTGCTTCTTTACTTCTACCCCAAAGATGCATAGCAATGATAATGGAGGAGACAACGAATTGAGGACATCCTGGTGATAATGATTCTATTCCGACAGCTAGTCAGACACAGAAGAATTTGTTTAAATTGCTGTCATGTTGGCAGAGCTCAAGAAGAGACCTCGGACAAAAGGAGAGATGGGTCTCCAACAGGCTAAAGATTCTTCCCCTTCCTTGTTCACTGGGCTGGGTTCATATCCTGCTCACTTCCCGGCATCACAGATGAAAAGGCACAACAGATTCCTACCACTCAGGTTATTTTGCCTTCTGAAGTTGGGAGAGATTTTTCTTGATTTCATCCTTCAGCATTACAGGGACACAGCCCGACCAATATGCAGCTTTCTGGATCCTGGAAGGCCATGTATGTGAGTATTGCACAGGCAAATTGATTTTGCTTATGGAGTGCTCACATAAGAACAAGGTAGTATACTAGTAATGGTTAAATGTCTTGGTAAATGATAATCATATGATTTCTACTGACATTAGACTGCATCGTGAACGAGATGGTGTCCATAGAAAAATGGAAATCCAAGGATCCTAAAAAAAGTACTGAGCATTACTTCTTTCTGATATTAATGCTATGGAGACTGAAGAGACCCATTTAGATTTAAATTTCCCCTGCATTTTTTAGACATTAAAGCCATATCCACACTACATGGCTTCAACGAATCTGAATCTCAGGTTCACAGTCAGGTACTTCACTATCTCCTCTATTATTATCAGGGTAACAAGGTTGTTTAATTCATGCTGAAATCGGCACAGTATCTGGAGCATCACCGTTTTACTAAAGGGGAGATTTCAATGCCATTCAGCAAGCGACTAACCTTAGCACCAACATGGGCTAAATGGGTTAGGGGATCTAGATAAGAAATTTGATTGGGAGAAAAAACAGGAAAACAGGCAAATGTGTGAAAATGCTTAAGTACAAAAAACAAAATGAAAATAAACACTTCAGAGGAAATCAAAATAAAGCAGCATTTGATACTCTGAGTAACAGAACAGGAAGGTTACAGATTAATGTCAGTCTAGACCCTTGGATAAAATAAATGCAAAGTTGTACTTGAAATAAGCCCATAAGCCCATCCAAAAGTGTAATCTATATGGTTTATCCATGAAAAGGGCACAATAACATAATATGGAGATGACCAAGATAAGTGTTACAGTTAGAATCCACATTTTAAAGTGTCATTTTCCCCCCCCCCCCCTTTTTCTTTGGAGCTTACTGAAGCTATACCAAAGCATCAGAAAAACAAAACAGAAGTGGAATACTTATATAAAAATATTGAGTCAACTAACAGGGCATGGAAAAGATGAAAAACATGCTTTACTGAGTTGTCTGAGTTTAAAATGTACCCCATAAAAAGCAATAAGCTACGTTGAGATGGGGCTGTCAGAGATAATGACAATATATGGCACTGTAAATCATAAGATTTGAAAGATTAGAGGAAAGTATCTATGAAACCTGAAAAACATAATTATTTTAGTGGAAAGGAAGGGAATAGGCAATAGGTTGTGAGTACTTTATCCTGGGGGAGAAAAAAATCAATTTATGGAAGAGACCTATAATATTATTCTGCTAAAAAAGAGTATCAGTGGTTCCTGTGTTTTTTGTGGTGAGAGATCATTTCAGTCTTAGGTTGGTAACAGTTGCAAAGTATTCTCTCAGCACTGCAAGGAAATTACTGCACGTTCATATGTCATTTTAACAGTGAATAAATTGTTTTCAGTTTTGTATGCGACTATGTGAGGACATGGTACACACACAGGTGTGTCCATATTATAATCCTGGATACTTGCATCTCACTCAATTGGCAGTCCAATCTGCTGGACACACACTTGCTCCTATTTCTTTGTCACCTAGCAGTTGTTATGCCTTCTCCTCTTGAGGTGCTCCCGATTCCTGTTTTCACTTGTTTCTTACTAGCTCTGGGTGGAAGCAGTATAGCCAGGTTAGCATGTCAAAGGGCTCAGACTAATTAACACTGTGGCATTTATTAGCGTAGGCACAATACAGTGCTAACACGGCTATCCTGATTCCGGTTTTGGAGGCAGCCTGAGCAAAGCCATCTTACAGAATCTCTGTATGTCTCTGCCTTGCGCTGCTTGGACATAAAAGTCATTTTGGCTCTCTGCCCAATGAAAACGAGTAACAGTTTGTGCCTTGGCAAGGGAAGATGAACTATTTATATTTGTAAATCATTTGGTGATCTTAACATAGAAGCAAGACTTAGCAGTAGCATTTCTGTTTGATCCAGTTATAATAAAATAATAAATGTGAGGTATACCACCATCGGGAAATTTCTAAAATGTAGTGCCTCATTGTCTACTCCTTTAAATCTATCCTTTTAAATGTAAAACTCTTCACAGTCTAATTACAGAAGAGAACATTTCTAACCACAATATGCTGAATTTATTTTTGGAGCCATGGATCTTTTTTTCATGTTCATGTGATATATTACATCTCTACCAGGAGGAGGCTTAGAACAGTGATTCTCAACCAGGGCGCTGGTGAGCCACTCTGGGGTGCCTTGACATCCTTTTGAGGGTCCTGTGGGGTGCCACACAATGTTAGCGCTGTTAGGTGTTCAAATATGATTCACAAGATAAATAGAGATTTCAAATAGCAACCCACAGTATTAAAAACATTCTGACCTGTCGTGGTCTTTCTGAGTTCTTTAAAACAGAAGAATTGCTCCAGTATATTTTCTAAGTAAAAAAAAAGAGTGAAAACTTAAAGCTGACATATTCCAATGGGTGTCTTGAGTTGAAAAAAGATTGAGAACCAGTGGCACAGAAACCTGCTTCATTTCTGACCGTCAGTAGGAAACAGGATTTATAAGTCACATGAGTAGTTCTAGGAAGTGCTTTTGTTTCTGAAACAAAAGTCTCTAAATCTATATGGTCATTGCTAAATTTTGTAAATTATGGTGCTGTTTATGAATTAACATGAGATATGGTTGGAAAAAAGTGCTGAGCATATGCATTCTGATTTTTGCCCAGTTATTACATTTATAAACTAATCTACTATTTGAATGCAAATGTTCTGAATAAAAAATAAATTCTGCTTACACATATTATTAGGTAGATTTGAGGATGATCAAAGTTTTAGCACAAGAACACCTGGCCATTACCATGTTTGATTTCATTCTGCACAATTATTTTTATCTGAGCTGTGGGTAGAGAGAAAACCCAGATATAATGGTAATTAATCTTCTAATCACCCCAGTGAAGGTGGAAAAGCAAGTCATTAACACCTCTTTTCTCTAAGGCTGGTTTGCATGCTATAGACTTTCTATCTGCTACTTTCATTCCTGGATCATATTATTGTCCCCAAGTAACTCCCATATTTAGTCAAAAGAATAGGTGTGAGATTATACTTAACCATTATATAGGCCTGTACTTGATTTCATAAGAGATCAGAGACAGCTCTCAGAAGCTACCGGAGGTCAACCAAGATAGTCACTAAAAACATTTTAGCTCAGGAATATGATTGTAGAAAGCTCCCGGACTTCAGGCCCTGTTACACATTTCACTTTGAGCTGCTCAGTTGTTGACTGGTGTTAGTGGCAGCTTGAGTTTGGAGCAGTCACACCTAAAAACCTTCTCTGACTGTCCCCCACTTGTACAGCTATGACTCGCCATTAGAGGGCTGGTGAGTAGGCTCCTGACTAGGAGCAACAGCTGTGAGTTGATACTACAGGGCTGGTGAACCACGATGGGCTTCTACCCCTGGTCTAGGTGAGGATGTGTGAGACATGGGTTGGAAGGGACGTGGTGGGGAGACAAGAAGCTGGGAGGCAGAGAGTTACTGGGATGAGGATGGGTAATGAAATGGGAGGTAGAAGGAAACAGGTGGGGAAAGGGTGGGGAAAGGAAGGAAGCCAGCCACTGAAGGATAAAATATAAAAAAGTAAAAAAAAAAAAAAATTAAAAAAGAAATAAAGAGAAAGTAAATTAAAGAAGGTGTCATGTTTTAATAAATTGGGATTTGGGATCAGGGTGTGGAGCATGCTGGTCATGCTTCGCGGGGTGGCTCAGAGGTGGTAGCAGTGAGGGAAGGCACTTTTGGGGGAGCTAGTGCCCCTGCCTTAGGACAGAAGCCCCAGATTATTGGGATCCAATCTGGCCCCCTACCTTGTTCCCTCCAAGCCTGCCCTACACCGCACTCCCAGATTTATCCATGCCCTGAGACTTGGCTAGTTGGTCTGTGCTCTGCAGGCTCTATGCAAGGGATTACACCCCTGGGGCAGGAAAGGGAGTTAGCTTGGTGCCATAACTGCCCCCCTGGGCAGTAGAGTTCAGGACGTGGAAAGTCTGTCCACACAGAACAGGAGGGTGGAAGAGGGGACACTATATCCTGGGATGTTGGAGGACTGCAACTTGGGCAGCACATCTGTGGGGAATGGCCACACATTAATGGAACATGAGCTGGGTAACATGAAACAGAGATAAACCAGCCCTGGAGTGGGATAACTTTAAGCTCCCTAAAGTGTGTTTAAAACTAGTTTGAGGTGTTAATCTGTGGATAATCCAGGGGTTAAGAGCGCTAGGAGCTGCCTTAAACTAATGTGTAACAAGGCCCTTTGTCATTCAAGGAAAACAAATCCACATATTCTCATCAACCTTGAACCACTAACTCCAAGCATAGTGCTGTCATCAGTAACCAATTACTTTCAATTAGACTATAGAGCTGCCTTCATGGTTGGCTATAGTCAATAGGAAGTTTGTAGAATCAGAGTCAGCAAAATGAAAATAGCTGAACAAGAAGTATAATTAAATTATTTTCCGTAACAGAAAGGTCTGAAAAAGAGAAAATGAAATATGATGAAGCAATACTGCCTAAGACCTGAAAGAATGTCCATTAAATTCAATGGAAAAGTTCTTAGTATGCTCACGATTGGATTGGCTTCTTAAAGTAAATGCTAATCCTTACTTCAAGGGAACCAATGGGGACCTTTCTTTATGGAAATAAATTTAATCAGAAATTCTGATACCAACTATATATCACTGGCTTATATTACTGATTTTTAATATTCATTTGTGAAGTAACAGAACGAGAATGGAAATTTACTTGTATATATTGTTGGTACTTGAAAAACACGTATTTGGTGGTTTAACTACTCTCTGCAATTTGTTCTCAGCTGTGTTCTACTGAATTGCCCCCAAGTAAGCATGGTTTCCTTGGGCTTAGTTCTTATGTAAAAGCTTGTATTATGAAATACGGAAAAATGTGGTTAATTGTGAAATTCAATAGGAGCATCAGAAAAACAACCTGGGTATGCTGTACTATTTCCAAAAGAATGATCATATTATGACCAAAAACTAAATTTGTGAATTCATCTGATTTCAAAAGAAGTTTTACTTCTTGATTCTTTATCTGGAATTAAACACGACAGATTTCTTAAGCAAGTAACATGCCAAAATCTTAACTCAGAAAGAGACTATGAAAGCAATTAATGAGCCTCTCCTCTCAGTTCTAATTTATGCCCTTTCAGAGGAGAGTGACTTATTCAAAGTGACACTGGTATTTTAGCAGCCTATCTATTTAAAAAAGTATTTTGCTTTTTATGAATAAGGCCAAAACAATCTCATCTTATTGCAAGAAAATCAGTTATTGCCATGAGTTAATAGCTACACTGTTGAAAATACTGAAAGGTGCTTCTACACTTATGAAAGGAAACCATTTTTTGTACATGTTATATTACAATTTTAGGGTCAGATCTAGGTAAACTCAGTGCAACAGTTTTAATTATGGGTTACACTTTCTGTCTTTTGAGAAAAAATTGAAGAGTCAAAGCAAACCTCATCTGAACATACCCTGTGTCAAACCCATAATGTTTTCTCAGGGAAGGAAAAGGTTGGGCAACATTTTAGATATAATTTACTCAAGAGGTCTGTCTGTGGGCACACATCTAACTAATGGCCATAAAATTAGCTATTGTTCACATGAAACAGAAAGCTTTGGGCCAACAAGTCAGAGAAAGCCGTGCCCAAGTATCTGATGGCCGAATGAAGGCCTTTTACATTGCAGATTCTTTCTGAATCAAAGATTTATTTTATTTGCACGCTTATCAGTTTTCAGGGTAGGTTATTTAGATAAATTGTCTAAGGCCTGAACCCTTACTACAGCATTTTCTTTTTTTTTCAGGACTAAGTCTTGCACTATCCATGTTGTATTGTCTCTGTAATCATTTCTGAAACCACAAACCATTTTGGCCTTCTTTTGTACATGCACCTGTGAGGCTATCCTGGAGGTTTACATGTACAGCTGAACAGAGAATAATGAATTCCTTGGGAATTGCTTCCCAAAGACCAAAGTCTGAGTGACTTTAGAAGCTCTGGAGTGCAATGACTTCTCTTACCTGCCAAGTTTCGCTGATATTGTGAAATGTCTCTTAGGAGCCCACAAGATGGAGCTGCATGGGCGCAAAGATGTTTGCATGAAAGTCAAAAACAGGCATGCAGTACATACTTCTTGAGCAGTCAATTACCCCCAGCGTTTTTCAAAATGTGGGCTTTTATAAGCCTTAGTGATCTAGGGGTAAACGCGTGATAATGCCAACAACACTAGATTCTCATAAAACAAGTTTCGCGTGTGCCTGAATTACAAAGGGATCATTCCTTTCAATCCTATCGTTTGCTTACTTCATCCCATACCCTTTTAGCCCTTTCCCCAACTTCTACACAAAGTTTGTAGAGCGAGTTGTTATACCTGGTCTCCAGTGGTATATTACTATTCAAGACCCAGCTGTTGTGCAGATGCACAGAATCCTGTGTACCGGTTGGGGGGGTTGGAGCAGCTGGACTGGGCTGGCTGCGAGTTGTCATTGATCTTCTCTGGAGAGAATCCGCTGTTGGAGGTGGTTTTCTGCTGCAGGTGCACGCATGTGGTGGTGGGGGCGGGGGTGGGAGCGGTCGAAACGTGAACTGGTTGTGTGGGCTGCCCGGCATTTCTGAAAAGAAAACAAAATCGGTGAGAACAAACAAATCCGTAGCATTATTATTTTAAAACATCAATCAGGACAGTGTGATACTCTACTTAACAGCATTACTGCATCACGCAACCAGTCATGTAGTAAGTTCAGTCCGTCTGTAAATTTGTGTTGTAACAAATGAATTGATTTAAAATACTCTTATGAAATAAAGAATCAAGATTTGAATTTATATGTAAATTCATCAGTGCTGCAGTGGTTAAAATAAATGAAGCAGCACTCATGTAATTTGTCATAGGCGCAACTTTTTTTGGGGGGGGGTACAGAACAAATAAATCAGGCTGACATTGAGTTACAGCAGAGAAACCATCTGATTTCATCAGCTGTAAATCCCATTTAGGAAAATACCTGTGAAAGGAACAGACACGTTATAAGAATAAACATCCTGCACTTCAAATCAAAACAGAGAATAATTCAGTCAAGCCCTCTTCAAAACCACCAAGCAACAAACATCTTCCATGAAATACGGTTAACAGATTTCTACTACTGCATTAATGTATTTGTAAATTAGACTTGGGAAAAGTTTTAATGGAGACTGCCAGTGAAGCAATAACGACACAGACACCTGGAGAGAAGGTTTTATGGCTGTTGAAGGCAGAGGGGCTGGTAGTGAGTTTGAAGCCGTCAGCCTAGACTGTAAAGTGAATGAAGCTCTTAATAGGTCCTGTAAAAGAAGACTGTTGTGTGGGTATAATCACTGCCCCGTTATTTATTGGTCCTGTTGCTGCCCAACAAGAGTTGGAAGCATTGCCCTGATGCTGGTATTGTTGCCTTGAAGGCACACTAAACATCTTGCTCCCACTGCTCACCTCCAAAGGCCTCCAAAGCATATGAGGCAGGAACAATATTGAAAGGAGAAAAAATATGAGGGAGAGAGCAAAGGCATTTCTCAGAGGAGGCATCAAGACACTGTCATTTCCTTTTAAAGGTTACAGTAATAGCTTCATTAACAAGAAGCTAACAAAAGCCAGAAAAGTTGCTGCCAAATGCAAGACAAAGAACAGTCGTGCTACTAACCTGAAACCCTCCCAGTCCCTAGATACCTTCCTGCAAAGTGCCTTGCATTTGCATGTGCTGTTGCTGCTGCCAGTGAAAATGTGTTCGCCCCCCCTTTCGAAAAGTTTCGAAATAATGTTTTATTAACCCTTTGTGGACTTAAACCCTATTTATACCGCAATAAAACCTGACACCTTTGCCCTGTTTCACACCTGTAAGCTGACACGTATCCCTTCTGTGCTGGGGATCACTGAGGTGGGTGTGATTGACAGGCTCCATGTGAGGCCCTTCCTGTGTACTCGTGCAAGAATACAGCTGCTAGCTTGTTTGGGCAGAGGCTGGCAAGCTCTTTGGTTGCACTAGTACCTTTACTTTTGCTATACTTCTATAGGGATTGTGCCGCCTATAGGTGTTGTAAGGCCTAAGGCCCTTCCTAGCTGACCCTCAGCCCACCAGCGGCGACAGGGCGGGGGCCAGGAATGCATCACTCAGGTCTCCTGCTAGATGTTTCCTCTCGCCTGCCAAAACTTTGATGTTACAGTACTGGGAGACATTTCCCCATCAAGTGACCTTCCCAACCTCAACCACCCTGGCTTCTTCACCCCACCCTAACCATTTCCTGTGCCAGGGCCTATTGATGTTGCCCCATTGAAACAGGTCAAACAGCAGCCCTTGGCAGTAGCCTGGCCCAAAGCCAATTCCTGACATGGCTCTCCCTCTTCTAGAGTCCTACCAGGCCATAGATGCTCGGACCTGCCCTGGTTGAGGATCCTTTCCCTGGATGGGTGACCCATGGGGCAATATGTAACTCAATCTTCACAAAACTATAACAGAAAAATGGCAGCAACCACTGCTATAATCTTCAATCTCTTTTTAGAGGGGATCTCTCTCTTGTAGCATCCGTCCAATTCACTACCTTGATCTTCGCCACCCAAGGAGAACCTGCAGCCCACAGGCTCTCTTCCCAAAGTATCAAAAGTCCTGCAATCGAACCCTGTGCCAGGCATTCACCTCAGCAGAGGGGTAGGGTCCTGTGTGGGAAATGCCCAAGAGCCTGGACCTCTCACTCCCTCCACAGCCTTCTTGAACACCCCTGACCTATCTCCCATCTCGCATCTCTGCCTCCCTGGCACACCGCAGGCTTCCCCCACTAGGTCCCTCACCGGAGCCAAAAGTACCTCTAGCAGCTTCCTCTCTGCCAATCCGGAGTGTGAGGCTGTTCCGGAAACACCATACTGGTCCTGGTTTGCAGCTCTTGTGCACCACTTTCACCAAGGTAAGCAGGGGGTACGGGTTATTCTTTTGGCTTTCCTCTCCCCCTTTCATAGGGATGCAATTTGTATTTATCCTGAAATTTGCAGCTTCTGGGTAGGCAGCTCCTTTAATTGCCTGTAAAGTGTATTTGGCCTGCTGGTCTCACAAGTTTTAGGTCACTGAATAAGAACCACTTGGTTTTCTAGGTGCTGGATGAAATGAATAATGAAGCTACTGAACCAGCAAAAAAAGTTTGTTTTTTGAAGAGGCCCAAATCTAAGCAGTGCAAGCTGGGACAGACTTTAAAATGGGGAGGTAAAAAGGTAATAAACAGCAATGGGTAAATGTGAATGGGGGAAACAAGCTATATGTAAGTGCAGAAAAAACAGTGGTGCAAATTTCTGGGGTCCTTCAGGCATTTAATGTTGGATGAGGCCCAGAGCTGTAGAGGAGAGAAATGTCTTGGTCCATTACCAGTTAGGGATCCTTGAGGGCTGGAGTGGCAGGGCATCAAGCCAGTGGAATGGAAAGCCCCATTCCTGTCTGCCGCAGAGAAACCATGTTCACTGTACAACCATAAATGTATGACTTGTCCCAGACAGAGGTGTTTTTGAGCAACTGTAGCAGCCCCTACTAGGATTGGATTGAGTCAGCTGGAAGATGATCCAAGCAAGGGCCAAGCAATGTCAACTCCTTGATCATACCACCTAGCATAGTACACTGATTTTATGGTTTGAACTGGATTTTGCTTCTCATCAGGTCCAGAGTTTCCCTTGTGATGGCCACAGCTGCCTGCTGTATGTTGCTCCTTATTGACTTTCCCCGTTCACTGTCATGCTCTGCCATGCAAGCTCCCTCAGCACAGTTACTTTCATGTGCCAAATCTTTACTGCTCATGAGAGCAATTTTGGTGGTGGCAGCTGACAAGGAAGGCAGGGACAGCATGGTCTGCTCTGAAACATGGGCTAAACACACAAGCTCTCTGAGGGCAAAGAGGTCCTGGCTCTCAGACTCCCTCTCAACTTTCTGTGGCGAGTGAGTCCCAAAACCTATCATAAAGTGTAGTGTGATCCTGGCATCAGCAAACAAGATCCCATCCAGCTCTTTTTAGTAAGGAGTTGAGGCACAAATAGAGCACGAGCAGTGACTGATGTGGCATGTCCCCTTGTACTCCTTGTAATTGCCGATAATGACTGGCAGCTATCTGGAGGACCAGAGCTGTACACATCTGCAGCCACTAGACCTTTGCCTCTCCCTAGAGTGCAAAAAGGAGGAATATATCCATGCCCCTCAGTGGTGCAAAGAGGTTGTGAGGTTGTAGAGATGAAGGTGCAAGGCAGGTCTCTAAGACCGCTGACAGATGTGACCCTCCCTCCCCCGCAAACGAAAAAACAAAGAACAAAACCCCAAATAAAAAACCAAAAACAAAACAGTGCCTTCCTGGAAGAGGAAGCACATTAATTTGACTGGCTCCCCAGTGTCTGCATAGATCGCACGCTTCAGCGGGGCTTTTTGGCACTTTTATCTACTAGCTGATTGACTTAGCTAGTAGATAAAAGCAACAAAAAGCCCTGCTGAAGCATGTGCTCTATACAGACATTGGGCAAGATGGGTCAAACTAATGTGATGCTTCTTGTGGGCATGCGCTGTTCCTCTCCTCACCTCCCCGCCCCACCACATCTGTAAGCAACCTAAGATCTCACTCTCTGGCATGTCTGATCAGAAAGGGGCAGAATCTGGCCATATGCCAGGATTTCACGTGGAACGTGACATTGGGTTCTCATGGCCTCAGACAAGTAGAGCTCAGAAAGGTAGCCAGAGCGGACTGTTTGGAGAAGGTGCAAAGCAGTGTGGGAAGGCAGTTAGTATACCAACTGGCTGACTTGGGGAGAAAAGACATATAAGCAAAAAATGAAGTCATGGCTCTTAAAAGCACAATGAATTTGCCCAATTCATCTGGGAATAAAAAGCCCATTTTTGTGGTGTTGCTATATCGATTTTAGGGGTTGCATCACATCTATATTGCCTTTTAGAACCCGGGCTCTCTCTTTGTATGGGTTAAACCATTCTGTGTCCATGGCCTAACATCTTATTATGCTGTGGTAAGCAGAGCTGTCAAGGCTTTGTTTTAATCCTTTTAATTTCATCGATCTTTTATCAAGGCAGAATTCTATAGCGCTATGAAGGTTTATACTATAATATTAGTTTGTATATAACAGAAAAGCATTTCTAAGCATATTAGAAAATTGGAGACCTCAGTAAATTAAATTACTGAAGTCAACAGTCCAGAGCTCTCACAATCTACTAAGGCTCTTTCATGTAATAATTAGTCTCAGTAAATCCTACACCCTGATATCTAAGTATTAACAGCTTCTAAAATTTTGGACACAGCATTTTCAGTAGAGGGACCTTACCCAACCTTCCCAATATTTAATCAAAAACCTTTTGCCTTATTTTGCTTAATGTCCACTTAATGTCCAATACATTACCGTCGTCCATCCCGTAGTTTCCCAGCCCTGATTAACAGGTATCCCTCTACCCTGCAGAGCAGAACATTAAAGTACTTCCTATGCTCTTTTAATGATATAGTTGATCCCACAAGTGAGAAACTTTAGGGTATTCTCACAGTGAAGTGCCACGTGGCTGGTTATAGCTATTGCGAATTAAAGACACGTTTTTGAGGAATTATGATGACCACTGGATGAACCATCACCTTCACGCTGAAACGAATAGTTCAAATTCAAGTCTTGCTTCTGAACACTGGCAACTAGGTCTGTCTCTCTATTCATTCTCATAACGTGTTTGGGTCTGTAGAGAGAAAAACTCTTTCTTTCAGAAAGCAGTTATGATCAAAAGGTGGCTCCATGAAGGCCTGAGTACATACAGTGCAATATATGATGTATGCTCTGATAAAGCTCCTTCTGCAGATGATAGGCAGGAAAATGGTAGGATCTATGTAGTAGTACACCCTTCAAGGCCATCTTTTCCATTGCTTTGCCTTGCTACCACTTGTTTCCTGGCTCCTTACATGCAATAATCTGCTCTATGCCACGAAGAAACAGTCACAGTTCCCATATCCTGCCCATGCTCACACAGTGGTACTGCACTACCGCTGCATGATGTTTCTTAAGAGTCTATCTCAAATGCCAAAACTGTCCCCTACTTTGTGTGGCTACCAGTACCAAATAAAGCCCTTAATCACATCCTGAAGTTTTCTGGTGATCTGACAACACATCTTCAGCTGGTGTAAGATGGTAGAACTTCATTGACTTGACCTGAGAATCTAGTCCTCAAATTTCTAATTAGCTTTTTACAGACTGTTTCTAATTTGCTGGTGTTATTTTTATTTTACTTACTTTGACACTGTCTACATCTCATTCACTTTATTTTTATACTGCAGAAAAATGTTGTTCGTGATAAAATGGGACTTCTAAATTTGCATACCAATGATTCCACAGACACTGACAGCATAGTAGACTCTGCAAACTAACTTCATGCAAAATTGTTGACATACCTAGAAAGTGAAATTATGCACGATAATTTGCCTGAAACCAACAACTGCCTAAAGTATAAGGGAGTGATATGGGAATGAACTTAGTTGCAAAGTTTTATCCTCTTGTTATCACTCAGCATAATGCTATCTTTCCAAGGCAGAATCTGTCTTTATTCTTAAAGGGGACTGGTAAAGTGCCGTTCAGATAGTCTACTTTCTTGGGTGAGCAAAAAGCTGCATGTGACATAAAAATAAAGAATAATTAACTTTTAATATATATGATAAAAGTTTCTGCTCAACCATAAAACATGACCTTGATCCAAACTTCAGGTTCAGATCATGTTGCTCCACATAATTCCTGCAGCAGTGTTCAAATGAGTGAATCTGTTCTGCAGCATCATGCAACAGGGAGACAGGAAGTCCTCATTTGCATGGAAGTTCAGCTTCATTACCTAGAGGTGGTTGCCTAGATTACCTGTGGGTCCACTTGAAAAAATGGACAGTCTAAACTCAGTCTCCCCACAGAGTCCATCCTTTCTCAGGATTTCTCATGTTTTAGGAGGACGAATTTGGGCAGGTTCTGTTTTCCATGAAGGTCCCTTTGACGTTCTGCTTGTTTAACACTGCTTTGTTGCCTTTTCAAGATCTCTTATCCTGCTTGCTCTACAAAAAAAGAAGAAAAAACTCAAACCCTTTCATCTTGCTTTATGCTTGGCTTTCCCCGTCATTCCTGCTTTGCTTACTGCAGTGCTAATTTGTTCAGCTTTTTATTCCAAGACATCCCTTGAGCTACTTACTCTCCAAGAGTGAGAATCCTATATAATATCTTTAAAAGAGAAATTACTTTCTTGTAATGCTGCATCCCTGAAGATAACATCTCACAGGATTTGGCCCATGCACTCTCCTCCCATTGGAGGTCGAGGAGAACAATTCTGGTTGTGGGGAGTATTTTTTTTCCTTCTTTTGATTCTGATCCCTTCGATAAGCTAAGACAATGCATCTATTATCACAGGCTGTACCACTAAAGTATTTTGAGGATAGGTAAACAAGAAAGCAGATTTTATTTCTGCATAATTATACAGTTAGCAAGGGTCCAAGTTGTCAGACAAACCCAAAGAGATAATACAGAAGAACCTACTATGTGCCACCATGTTTAAATGTTTTTTTCAGAAGGAATAGCTCTCCTCTTAAATACCTCAAAGTCATTCTTTTAGGCTAAAAAATAACTGTAGGTTGACAAATTTTCGTGGGCACGAGTTTTAAAATATGAAATTACATTAACAGCAGAGAGTTTTCTACTGTGCTGCCATTTTATACTAAATTTTGAGTTGTGAATGGAGTAATAGGCTACCAAGCCTGGTTGCCATCCTTACATTCGGTCAGATTATAGCGGCCGCATATTGTAAAATTGTTACAGTGGTGTTTGACTAACATGATAACAGGGAGCTCTAAAAAAAAGAAAATCCTATTTTTCTTCCGATAAACTGAATAGGGATACCAAGAAGAAGGCTGAGAGACTACAGCAGGAGTGTCAAAAAGGATTGTCTGCAGATTAGAGCTGTTTGGTTTGGCTGCTGACAGGCTACAGAAAGTTGGAGGTACGGCCCCCTGATCCTGCTGGACATGGCCATTGGCAGCAGGATGCTGAGTGAGGGATGTGCTACAACAGCCCCACTTACCCCGTGGCTGCCTGGATCCTCTGCCACCAGACCCAGTGCAGCTGCTGGCCCTGAGGCCCAGGAAGAGTGCTGGAGTCCAGATCTGGCCCAGGACCCAGGGTGAGTTGGACACCACTGGATTACAGCATCAATGTATTTGTATACCTATGGGAATATTGTCTCTGATGAAAAGCTCCTGAAAGTACCTGACACTTAATAAAATTTGGAGAATTTTTCAAGAAAAAGATCTGCTAATCAGAAGCCCTGAATTAAAAGCACTTTTCGGAAGGGAAGATACACCAGTGCTGAGACTGAATGTGCAAACAAAAAGAAAACTCACTCTGATCCCTGTTCCCAGCTTGGGGGGCAAGAACTGCGACAAGCAGAGTTCAAAGGACCCCTGTCTGCCAGCAGATACCTTCAGAGTTTTCCATCCATTACGCATCATCAATTGATTGAAAATTATTTTTTAGTATAGCTAGGACTATGGCATAGCCATTTTCATAGCACCTTAGAAAAATGCATCACTATCCACTCTGCATCCACAAAACAAGAAGTGGGTAATTGAACTGTTTCATCATTTACTGACAAGGCTACAAAGGTCTGTATCATTACCTAGTGAAGTATGTCAAAAGAGAATATATTAAAAAGTAATGACCCTTAAAAGGCTTGCATTTAACCTGTACTACTTTGTAGATACTTCAATTCTTCTCCATCCCTAAATTTATTATTTCCAGGTAGGTTTCTTTACCAAATATGTACTGGTAAAGTATGAACCTAGTTTGCAATCCATGATTTAATGAATTTAATAGTAACAAATGGTCTGAGAATGTAGAGTTTTCTATTAAGAAATTCCATGGGCATTGAACTCCTCTGCTACAATCAGAGCTGCGATAGTTTTATGAGTGGAGATGAATGAGCATAATTTTATTTATGAAAATAGAACACTAGGCTGAATAAACTGGGGAAGAAAGTACAATGAAAAAAAGACCACAACCAGAGCATTGTGCATGATATATCAAAACACGTACTGAAGAACAAGAAAGCAGTAGGCACAGGGTGAACAATGAAGATGAATGCCAATGAGCAGAGGTAGGAGATTCTTACAGTCAAAACCCCAAATCCCACAAAGGCATGGTACCTCATTCAGGACAAGGTCGAAGGAGATATAATGATGATTAAAGTCATTTGCGTTGGATTGTGGCACTGCTTTGCACTGCCTGATTTTACGAGATTTTTACACCCTCCACCAAAATTATTTTTGAGGACTAATCTGCATGTTTATAAGTATATTCTTTGTGATCTGACCAAGGCCCTACTTAGTGGATGACAAAACAAGAACCCATTTATTTACTATTATTTCTGAGATGTATTTATTTAGCCAATGCAAATCCATGGAGCCAAGAGATAGCCTCCTCATTAACTGAGTTCAAGGTCATTAATCCACCTCTTGGTTTGTAGAGGGGACACTCTTCAATAATGTGTGACATTGTTTGGGTCTCTCCACAAGAGCACAATGGGTTAGTACTGTGCTGAACCTGTTTAGCAGAGACCGCTCTCGCCATGTTAATTCAAAGCCAGCAAGTTGACGAGTGAGGTTTGTCACAAGGAACTTATTTCAGGTCCTGATTCGGGAGGTTGCACCATAAGGGGCGTCACAAGGAAAGGCGGGCATTGGGGTGCAATGGATCAGCGTTCACGTCGCGCATCCTATCAGTACCCAGATCTCCTTGGGGAAACGACCCATTCCTCCCAGCAGACTGTGTTCCATGAGAAACTTGGAAAGATCCCCGTCCTGGGACCACAGCCCTTCCCCTCAGCTGACAGCCCCAACATTGAACAGCTCCCTGGCTTTCTTGCAACAGGGCCTGCTCTTCGTATTTCTGAGATAATGCAAACTTAAGCAAAAATACTACTTCAGGGGAGGTTATTCTTTTAGTTAATGATTTACATTACATTTCCAGGAAGTATATTCTATTCCTTTTCTTATATATCTGAACATTGTGTTTGCCTTCAATTGTTAAAATCTTTGCTTTTTGTGATTCTGACAGACCATTATTTTCCAAACCTATTTAGTCAGTATAAATAACCTTCCCAAAACCAATATACCTTCAGACTTCAGTGGATGATTTCAGCTGGGGTTTTTTGTTTATTTTTATTGTTTGTTTTTCTATTTTTAATACCACGTGAAGCTTCTTAAAATATAAAACAACTTCAGCTCAAGGAACTATGACACAGTATACACAACTTTGAACAAAATAAAAAAAAGATTCTAACATAGTTGGAAGTTCACTTACTATTAATAGTATTGTTTCTAAAGTATCAAAGGATATAATTCTATATCTAGCTATTCCTCAAGAGTAGCAGAATGAACGTGACAGTCTGCAGATGTCATTATTTAGAATGTGTTAAAAAGGCAGCACTTTAGCCGTAAAACTAATAGTCTCATACCACATACACTGTTCATTCTTAATAGTGTCAATGAATATTTAAGACTGACATCTGGATTTACTATGTAATAATGTAACAATATCAAAGCAATGATTTACTTGACTTATAAATTCAGTTCAATATTGCTCACACACATTGTATTAAATGTTTCCCTTTAATTCTTAGTGGCAAATGTGCTCAGTTTAGTTGTAGCCCATATAAATTGCGTGGTACATCTTAACAGCTTCTAACTTAATTTGTGGGATATTTTAACAGAAACAGATTTGGAAAAATAAGAATGGTCTCCTAATGTTACTGAAAGATTTATTTATGCTATTTTTCATCCACATATTAAGCACTAACCCTATGCACAAATGAAATGTGCTTATTGTAAGATACCCAATTGCAATTTAATTCTTACTTTTAAAGCACAGCCAGCTTTCGTGCCCATTGGTCCAACTATGTAATATGTTCTGAATGCAAGATATTAAAAAAGAGTTAAAGATTTTAACATTAAAGGAACAATTTAGTCTCCAGTTTTGCAAAAAAATTGCAATAAGAAAATGCTAAACTACATGCCATAATCTGTAACTGGCAAGGTTCACCAAAGGCTAGTTTGCTACTCAACTGGTACAAAAAGATAACCCCCCCAGCACAGTATATCAGTCTAACCCAGAATGGTGGGAAAGAAGTTACAGCAACATAACAAGACTTTAGCATAACACTTCTGTTTTTTTCACTGAAGTAAATACTGGCTGACAACGGCCCCATCCTGTTTGCTACCTTTGGTACATCATTGACTTAATAGTTATGAAGAGCCCTCAACAATATATATGTGCATGTGTGTACACACACACACACAGTTCATGAGCACAAACTCTGGCCTACTGTTTTCACTCAGAAATATTGCTTTGATTTTCAGTGTTGTATCAATTTTTAAAATGGGCGATGTGCTTTGGCTTCAAAGACTTAACTATATGCATAAAGGTGCCTGCTGGCTTGGATTCAGCATGTATGGATTTGTTGTCACTATGTTCCTGCAAACATGACGCATATAGCCTTATGTACACAAGCAGTCTCATAGTACTCATGTGCAATACTGTGGAGCTTGTTTTATACTTGCCTACTACTTTATAAGATTGAGGCCAATGGTAGCACAGCTGTAGATAGTATATTTTATGCTAATCTGAAAAGTGCATTCAATCTTACTTAGTTTTAAATAGAAACATCATATAAAATGTTCACTTTCCAATGGACACTTATGTAGATTTCAATAATGAAGGGGACATACTTAGATTTCATAGACATTAGGGCTGGAAGGGACCTCCGAAGATCATCGAGTCCAGCCCCCCGCCCAAAGGGTAGAGAGTCAGCTGGGGTCATAGGATCCCAGCAAGATAAGCATCCAATTTTCTCTACTTGAAACTTTGAAATTCATTTTCTGTTAGTCTTAAAAAAGCAAGTAAATTTTAGGAGCTAAACATGGTTAACATCCTGTAAATTAATATGTAATACTGGTAAAAATGGGAATTCCACGTGATATCAATATAAGTATATCTCATGTGGCCAAAGTCATGTATTTAGGCCACAGAATTAGGAGATGGTAGCCTACACTGACTGTAGAGGCCTAGCTGCAAAAGTCAACTGTGGCTTCAAAAGCATACTCTGGAAGATAAGAAATGTTAGAATTTCCCATTCAAATTAATTCTAGAACCTCATCAAACTTTCAGAGTATTCAGTTCTGAGGGTTTGGGACCACCTCTACTTTAGTACTGTAGTTCTTTGGGACTATTGCACTGATTATCCTTAGTAGTAGTAGGGAAGTTAAAATGTTTTTGAAGATCTCATGGTGTTTTGGAGGAAGAAAAGATAACCCACTTCAGAGAGTTTCAGCAATCTTCCTTTATCTCAGCTAGGGAGAGATTGGGAGAATCTTTCAGCCAAAAAGACTGAGAATTCACAGCAGCTTGCATTAGTACACGAAGGGAGTAGGCAGTGATCAGGCACTGAGGAACTATTACATACAATCCCCTTTTACCTTTGCAGATGAGCAATTAGAATTCTGGTGTCTGCTGTCTTCATTCAAGTGTACATGTAGTGTGTTCATTCACATTTTATTAAATTCTCAGAATGAAACTGAAATTTCTTCTCTTTTGAAAAATGCCAGGATGATTTTTTTTCCCCCTAACCATGGTGAAAACTGTAATATACTTCATCAATCAGAATTCTAACTTGCCTGAATAGAATTATTCTGGAACACAAGCTTTGCATCATAAAATGCCCCTCTCAAGGCTGTAGGTTTAAATTTGAAATGCGTTTTAGATTATTATACAATATACTGTGGATAAGATGCAAGTTTTAAATGTTATCTTCTAGTCACACCTGCAGATGCAATTACACTGATACTTATTTGTATAAAATAGGCATTGGTAAAGACGAGTGAATAACTAGAACCCTTGAAGGATTTTTATTTGGGTTAGTTTCATTGTTCCTTTTTTAAAGTTCTACTGTTATGATCTGAATTATAGCTTTGCTTCACAATATTTGTTTATACACTTTCTAAATATCAATTAACTTGTATACATTGTTGACTCTTACATTATATTTTCTGAGAGACTGAAATAATCACATGTGTATCATTTAAGAGACAGCTATTAAAAATACAACCATCCTGCCTAGCCCTTCTTACCTCAAAGTTGCAGGCAAGGAGGGAGCAACTAGGGAGAGATAAGGCCCGGCCTCATAAGTAGATGACATTTAAAGACCTCAGTGTATCGGGCCAAAACAGGATGGTCCATCCAGCATGCTGTTCTAGCTCATATTGAAGACAGCCTCCTTGATGATTATAGCAGACAGGTGAAGAAAAATGTAAATTAATCAGTGAAACAGCACTCTAATTCATCATTTCATGCATCAGATGCTATCTGATGAAGTGAGATCTTGCTCAGGAAAGTTTATGCTTCTCTGATTCAATTATTTTAGAAGGTGCATCTCTACCCTGCCTTCTGCCTGACTTAAGGCTAACATGGTTAACTAGCTCTCTCTAATCATCATGGAGATATATGGAATCAGTTTAATAGGGTTCATATATTTGCCAGGGTAGTTCTGCTCTGAGGCAAATGTATTCATCAGACATTGATTATACCCAGACATCCAACCTTGGCTCAATGGTTGGCCATCAATGGTTCCCTTAGCTAGTCAATCAGCTACTGTTGGCACTGGATTCACAGCCTACCCATGATACCCTGCTCTGGGTGAGCACAACCTTCAGACTGACCACAGCTTCTCTGGTTGATAATAGGTGAATTTATAGATGCACACAGAGGCACGTCTACACGTGCACATTTACTGCGCAGTAACTGAAATTACTGCGACGTACAGGTGTACAACTACACATGCATGCCCCTATCGCACAGTAAATACTGTGACTTTCAATGACTTGAACATAAATGTGATACCTACATCATGCAGGTATCAAATTTACACCTGATTATTTACTGTGCAGTAATGCATGCGTAGACTCCTTACTGCACAGTAAGACTGTGTGCATGTACTGACGGGGGACTAACTTTAGTCCCCGGTCGGTCCACACATAGTGTTCATACACTTTAACTCCTGCATGTGTAGATGCTGGCCTATTCTTGCTTACTGCGCAGTAAATTTAAGCTGGCATAAATGCATGTGTAGACACGTGCAGTGATAGGAAATAAGAGCAACGCAGGCAAAGCAAGCAAGCTGATTACATCATGCATTACCCAAATTCCTCAGTGCTCAGAATATACACAAGGCAAACAGTGCATCTACCCAGTATGTAAATGCCACCTTGAGGTTCTTTGCTTGAATGTCTGATGTCAGTGACCTTGGAGGTCACGGACCAATGTCAGCTTGCTGTTCTGAAAACTCTTCTCTCTCCTCTGATGACTGTTCATTTCCGGGTACTGTTGATTGGTTTCCTTGGGGACATAATGCTGTCCATGTTCTGTTTTGTCAGCCAAAATCCTATCTTCATAAATCTATCACATGTACACACCTTAATTTGGTCATTTCATTCCAAACCAGAAATCCCAAAGGTTTTTGCAAGTGGGCACTGCAGCCCTGGAGCCAGGCCTATCTTGATTATGAAAATAAAGTTTTGATGTTTTTAATTTCCTAGGTTGTGTATGTCTGTTGGCCTCAGACACCATCTGCCTTCAAGGCTGTGAAACTGTGACAAACAGGCTTTTAGAAATCAATCAACCCTTGCCATTCCCCTAAACTTTTGTTCTAATGCAATCTACTTTACCTATAAGCCAATTCCTAAAAGCAAACCTCTAAATATCATTTTCTAGCCGTGACTTCTAGTAGCATCTAGTAACATTGGGCACCTATACATGTGACAAAGCTCTGCTCGAACATGTGCTAATTAGCATGCATCAGAGCAGACTCAATTAATAGAGTCTGCTGTGAGGCTAATTAGCATGCTCCAGCAGCCTCCATGTCGCATGTATTCAGCGTCCCTGCATTTCAAAATTTTGAAGTGCGGGATGCTGAATACATGTGACACTGTGGGCTCTTTAATTACAGCAGCTCCCAGAGCCACTCTAATTAAAACATCCCCCTTTCAACCTGGAACACGTGTATAGATGCCCAGTATGTGGTATTTCTATGGGGCACAGGGGCAAAAGGGGAAGAAGAAAATCTGGGTCCACTTGCAGTTGAGTTTTCAGGGAAGGGACTGGAAATTCTCAAGCTTAGCAGTACGTGATAAGTTTTGGACAGTGACTATACTACCATCCACTGCTGCAGGACAGTGCCATGGCCATTTCAAATTTCTTTACAAGAACTGAGTTTAAGCTTATGAACTTTACCTGTGGGCACTGTCCAGGTCTACAAAGACTCGACAGATACAAGTACCCTGGCAACCAGTTTAGAGGTTACCAAAATTTGATCAAAATGTACACAATATGTTACAGACACTCTTGGCTATAAAAACTAAAGTTTGTCCCCCATTATTGATGGCTTTGTGCCATGTGCTATTTATTCAAGTTTTTGGCCTTTGTACCATTACATTTGCTAGCTGTGAGCATTTTTTTAAAGAGGTTTTGTAGGCAATGGAACACGGTAGCATAAATCATCCTGAAATATTTACTCTTAGTACAGCAGCTCAGTAGAAATATAGTGAATATGAACATATTAAGTCACTTTGTTAATAGGCCTTTCCAATAGATGACCTTGCCTACCTGCCTCTTAGCTGTTAAATATATGTTCACATTAGCTTGCAACATTTTTCTGATACACAACTGCTAAAGGCCAAGCCATGTTACAGGCCTATGTAACACAAAGGTACTGTGCCACTCGAGTACATTATATGATGATAGACAATGTAGGTGCTCCCTTCCATTTTATCATATGCTTTTTCAGTGTTAGAGATGGCAATCTGTATTATATCTACTTACCAAGATACCAGCATGATCTCAGCTGAAATTATACAGCTTATCTCTACCAGTCATTATGGAAGACTATTTGTCAGTTTATAGTTTTCCAAGTATCTGTTTGATCCAAAAGCCTCTGAGGACACTTTGGGAAGAGATTGCATTTGTGATGCTAAAGGACCAACTGACATAAATTTACACTGTGTAATTTAAAGGACTAAAACCCATCATTTTTATGATCAATAAAATTTATAGGGCCAGAGATATATGGCATTTCCAGATCCTTCAATAAATTTACTTTTAATGTATTTACTTCATTTTTCTGACAACCCTTGTAAGCTGATCTCTCTCGCAACATCAGTAGGAAGATATATTATCTTGTATGTTATATGCTTATTCTGAAGAAAGTGTTTATTATCTATACAGATAAAAAAAAATAAGATGCCCCAGCTACATTTCTATTTTTTTCTAAGAAATGCCAGCTATGCTTTCTTAAGAATTACCATGTTGATATCATTGTTTAATATGTATATCTTTAGGACATTTTCTGCAACAGTATCTTGGCTGGAGAGCACCAAGAAATTCATATATTTGATGCCTGTTGTTACTTGGAAACCTGTAAAAAGATCCGTCAGACATTTCCAGAATACATAAATATCTATGGAATTTAATTATGGCTACGTATGTCAGCAATATACATAGCTATCTTAAAAATGGAAAGAACATCAAAATAATATGAATACAGAAATGTTTTATTCATTACCACTAACGCAGGAATATTTTTTATTCACTCAGAGAAGAGTTAGCAATTTGATTCTGTGTAAATTTTCAGACAGTTAAATAGAGAAGAACCCCTGAAAGAGTATTACTTGAAGTCTTAGACAGGGCTGAACTCCACAACCAGCCTAACAATCACACTGCAAGAGGCTGGAAAGTGGGCCATATCATGACACTGATTTTTATGCAGATTTACATATTGCGTGAAAATGTTTACTTCCAAACCATGGCTTTTTTGCCTTTCAGGTAGGAAGTTGTTATTCTCAGCCCAAGGAACTGGTGGCATCAAGGTTGCTGCTTTGGCACACAGCAGCCTAGGACAACCTACTGAGGGTTGCTCGGAGGCTCAACCTACTCAGGTACTTCTGGATCTGCTGAGTTGGGCCCATAATTCATCACGAGTCCCTGCATTCTGATTATAAAGCCACATCCCTTTCCCTGCCTATGTCGTTGCCAATGACAAACCATTTGTTGTGTTGTCTAACGGCGCATTTCAACAATATTCTTCCTTCTCCGCAGATCTCAGCACTGAGCGTATGCCTGAGCGTGTGCATGTCTTACTGCTGTTTCAGAGGACAGAGATAGGAACCTTGTGAGGAACAATGGTTATACTGAACTACTTTGTAGGAAAGGCTGATTTTTACATTTGACTTGTTACTAAAAGCCTGTATGTACAGTTTGCTTGAGATGCATAAATTAAAGATATAATCCATTGCCATCACTGAAGGTCAAGGAGAGGTTCCTATTGACTTGAACTAGTGCAGGACAGAGTCCTAATATTTACTGATGAATTTTGCTAACAACTAATGCATTTATTTATTACTGATTACAGAACTTCCCCAACCCATTCTGCTAGCAAAGCATATGTGACCCTGAAATGATTTACTCAGACAAACAGAGAACTCAATGAGACAGTTTGCATTAAACTAACTAGTTATTTTAGGTTGATTTATTTTACCAGCTTTCCCTTACAAATAATTTCTTTTTCTTCAGTGGGATTACACAATGGGTGAAACATGCCTGAATTTACGTAAAGGCTGAAAAATGAGGCTCTGAAATGTTACACTATGTTAACATGGCTTTCCAGAGGAAGAATAAAATGAAAAAATGATCAAAAAGAATGAAATGTATAGCAAAAGAATTACGGACTGTTTTATAGCTCATTACACAGTGTTAATATAATCCTGATCATGTCTTCACTATAGTGCCAAAAAGCCAAACGACAACATCAGGCTGCAAATTTGCAGTACATACAAAATAAATGAGTTTCACTTTTGCATGTTGCTTTTCCTTAAAGAGAATAAAAATATCAAAATAAGCCTAGAGCATCTTCAAATCTGGGTTCTAAGAAGAGCTTAGCTCTTCCTAAAATAAAAGACTACAACAGGGAGCACAGCTGCAGGATAGTGATTGTCAATTTATTCCTAGTAACAGAGAAAACTATGCTGCATGATTGTAGAAAGGGGAAGCATTTAATTGCCCAATAACCTAATACATAAATAAAATAGACGACGTAAATGGATCCTATTAATATTACCACGCGGTCCTACTCTCTATAGTGTATCTAAGCGACAAATCATTAAAAACATACTTGCAAGTACATCTCAGCATTACTTGAGTTGATCAACAATTTCTGCTTCGTGTGGAGGCATTTTTTTCCTGCCTCTCTTCTACAGAGGTAGCTAACAAGCTTCTTTTCCTGTAAATAATGCAGAAGTGCTTCTAAGAAAAGATCTATTACTACCATTGATGTTTGTTAACATTTTGCTTAGGATCCTTGACATTTCTCCTATAGTATTAAACTTGCTTAGAGGAAAGACAATATTACACGTGTAACTGATAGCAAAAGCAACTTGATTAGTTTTAGAAGGAAAGAAAAGTCATGTTGAGAAAGACTAAACAACAGGATGTAAATTGCTAGTGTTATATCTGAAAGTACACATACAACACTAGATATTTTATATGGCTTAAGGCCATGTCTTTCCAACTTGGGTACATACATTTTTGGCTCCCAAATGCACTTTAGGCACCTAATATTCTTCTGATTTTCAGAAATGCCAAACACCAAAAATATTCTGCTGAAGACAACAGATGCTAAGGCTCAGATTTTAAAAGTATTCAAGTAACTAATTCCTATTTATGGTAGTGTTGGCCTGATGTTGTAGCTGCGAAGGTCCAGGAATTATGCAAGAGGCAAGGATTTTTTGGGAGTGATATTTTTTATTGGACCAAAATACTGTTGGTCCAATAAAAGACATCATCCCCCAAAAATCCCTGCTTCTTGCATAATTCCTGCTTAGAATTTCAATAGGAAAATCCTTTAAGGATCTGGGCCTGAGCACAAGCCATTTTTAGATTTAAGGACCCAAGTTTAGAAATTGGAGTTTGACAAAATTAGCTGTGTTATTTATGGTTCAAGATTTATAAGCAGCACATTCTTTTTATAGCATTAAGAGGTCAAAAATGTCTCTGTGACTACTTAACAGGGAATTTCTTATAACAATGTGTTTTTCTTATTTAGCTTTCTTCATCTGGAGGTTATAATATGTAGTTATTTAAACTGTTTGTAAATAAGACATGCATTTCTTGAATATTACTAGAAATTACATCTATAAAATATAGAATAAAACCTTCAAAAGAAATGCATAAAGAAGTATCCAGGGAAACATACTTTTTCATATGAATCTAACCAACAAACTATTTTAATGAGTGCACATCTATTAAAAGAATTCTCAAGATGCTGTAATTATTATTCATTTTCTAGAATTGTTTCACCATGAAGCTTTATGCTTCTATGGGGACTTCAATGTTTATGTTTTGTGACGGCTGCATTGACTATTAAAAAGCAATTTGGCTGACATTTTAGGTCTTTTGTTGCCAGTTTTAATTGGATTGTTCACCAAGCATCAACTCCCCCGTTAACTGCAAAAATTACAGGCCAACGTCAGTTTATAGTAATGACTCTTTAATGATTTTATCCTGTCAGTATGCCAGCTTCATATGGATGTACGCATGATTAGTTTCATATGAAGACCTGTAATTAAATAATTGAAGCCTAAACAAAATGAATATCAAACAGGAACACATCTTTAATAGAGACTCAAAAGCTTATCAAGATATACATTTCTAATTAGAAAAATAATTAATGTTTTCATTTCAAATAATACCAGTCCATTTGGGTTGGTACTAAAGAAAAAAAAAGGTTGTACTGCACCTTTTTGAAAGTCAGCTATATAAATGGACAGTTTCCTTTAGGACTGCATAAAACGCTTTGTAGTTGGCCTTTGTTTACTATCTTTAAATTCCCATAGAATTATTCAGAGCTCGTCCTCCACTGTTCTTGTTTGCTTTGAAGATTGGACAAAATTGCCTGTATGGGTAATAATTATTATACCTTGTCTGAAACTTTACAGTTCTGATGGTGACTATCAAAGAGAAATGGGCAAATTAACTTCTTAGAAATGCAGATATCTTAAAGGAAAACGGATTATTACTGTACGTTCAACGTGCTGAACACACTTACTGTCTCACAGGTTGTAGAATACCAAATGAGTTAACCAAAAACTGTTTGTGGTACGTATCATTTTGAAATAGTGGGATGGTTGTGAAAGTGGTACCTCTCTCTCCCCTCCGCCCACCAAACCACTGACCCACCATTCACAGATGAATGACACCCGAATACATCAAGTGTCCTCCTCTCCTCGAGTTTCTAACTGGAATTGAGAGCTTCTACAGGGTACTAGGCATTTGTTAGGCTCTGATCCTCGCAGCATGATGAGAGAGGAAGGGCCCTTCATTAGGCAACTGCACGGACATGACTTTGGGAGAGGGAACACTTTAATACATTAGGCATCCTAATACTGTATGTGGAAAACATGAAGGCAAAATATAGCAGAGTGACAGGAATGTTTTCAGTGAGCTTTAACCATTGCATTAATCCACAATATCTGTGAACAAATCTGCGAAAATGCGAGGCATTGTGTAGATAAAGCAATGTTCCCTCAAATAAGTGGGACAGTTTGCTGATTCCCATTAAACTTAGGCCCGAAAAGATGAAGTATGGAACTTTACTGAATCATGCACCCAGTAAGTAGTCAAACAATCTTCAGCAATTCACAACAACTTCTAGAGCTGATGTATGCTACAAATACCAAGTGGAAAATATTCTATTGGAAAGCCAACAGATTTTTAGGCTTGCTCCAATTTGCAATCCTAAAATCAGAAGAATCAAAGAATCACTCACTGGTCTTGCTGGAATCTGACCACATTTTTAAGCATCTGACTTTTAGGTTGAAAGACTTAGATGTAATCCTAGGCCAGGTATAGACATTACACTTTTACCGGTCTAAGGGATTGGAAACTGGTCTGTATCTGTAACAGAAGTTCAGCACACGCACACTGGTTTAAAAATGGTGGAACCCAGTCTAAGTGTTGCCCCTTGTCCACCAAAGCGTGAATGTGTGCTGTTTGCTACTGACCTAAACTATGCTGCTTATACAAAACTGCCATCAATTCCATCTTAGGCTTTTTGAATGTCTGTACCAACTTTAGGGTCCAGCTCTACTCCCACGTAAGGCAGCACAAATTTGGATCCTAAACAGATTTCAATGGTGGAAACACTTGGTGGAACCACTGCCACTGACAGTCATACCCTCTTGTTGGGATGTCAACTTTTGACACAAGTTAAATAGCAGAATAGTCCAAGCCCTCGCTTCAGGACTGGGGTTAATCTACACAGTAATGAATTGGAAAGGGGATGAACAGTGAGCTGGCAAAATTTGTACATAGCAAAATGTAATTTAAAGTTATTTATGCAACTTAGTATGGGCTGGAGAAGGCTAAGAAATTTTAGTCGGACATGGCAGAGTAGGAATGGGCTGCATGACGGCACATGAAAGTCCTTGCTGGCAAATGCACAAGATACTGCACATGGCTTGCAAAGTTCTAAGTTAACTACAAGCATTCAGAAAATACATCCGCCTATCACTGGAAGCAACTCAGTGAAAGCTTTCATGCAGTGTGGTCTGGTGCTAAAAAAATCCAACAATGAGATCAGGTATATAGAGAATAGGGAGAAAGTTGCATTGAAAACAGTATAATACCATTATATACGGCAATTAGGCATCGTCATTTGGAATACTGCATTCAGTTCGTGCCACCATCCTTCAAATATGTACAGACTAGTGATGAAAGTGACTGGAAGTACAGAAAGTTTGTTGCATGAGGAGAGGCTGAAAGAACTGAGACCATTTAGGCATGTAAGAGGGAAATGACAGAGATAAAGATAGTGAGTGCTGTAGAGAATGCAACTTGTGTGCTATTATTTACACTGTCATAAGAAATGGAAAATAGAACATTAAATAAAACTGTAAGAGAACAAATTTAAAACTGATAAAAGGGGTTACCTTGGGTGATTTTTTACACCAACCATTAATCTGGGAACTCACTACTATGAGAGATCACTGAGACCAAGAATTCAATAATATCTGGGAAATGTATATGGATAATGAGCTGTCTGTAGTTACACTAGGCACTGTGTGTATACCCAAAATATGTTTAGGATAAATTTATATACATTTAGAGAAGAGAGATACAAATGCCCTGGATTTGGGGCATATATCAGTCATTAATTGAGAAGATTTTGTTATAAACTTTCCAAAAGGTCAGGTTACCCCATAAGTATCCACTACTGGTCTCCTGGATCACCCACTAAAGCACTTGGTATCAACTACTCTCCGAAACAAGATATTTGGACTGGTCTTACTGGTTTGAGCACTGATATGGAAATTCCTATGTTTGTGCATAGTGATAGTCTCTTGCGTGTATATGGAAATAACTACAAAAGCTTGAGTGGGGGAAAACTGAGCTCGAGAAATAGAGAGAAAGAAAAAGCGAAAGGGAAAGAAAGGGAAAAGAGAGACAGAAAGCAAGCAAGGAAGAGTGAAAGCAAAAGAGAGAAAGAGGAAGGCAGGCAGGCAGGAAGGACTGTCTGATAAGACCAGTGGTATTTTGTGCAGGAAATATCCCATTACTCTCAAATAAAGAATTTTCCACTTTCTTAAAGGGACAAAATCTACTGTCAGTTATAGTCCTAAAACATTTGTGTAGTTCCACTGAATTAAGAGGAATTACACCGTGGATGAATTTGGCCTGTACAGCCCCGTCTCTATCTGGTACCGTTCCCCAGCGGCAGAAAAACAGTTTTTAGTTTTCCTGCACATCTGCATTATAAACACTTTCAGTTCTTTCCACAGTGCTGTCAGGTAAGTCTTAACAAATCCTAGAGCATGGCCTCTCTCACTGAACGTAAAGAAGGGTTCACTTCTTTATACTTTATTTTCAGGAAAATGCCATGGACGGCAATCTTCCTTTCTCCAGCACTGAACCAAACCTTAAGTTAAGAGGCACTTTGGAGCCAAGACAAAATGTTTTTAATTAAAATTATATGCTAAATTGATGAACTGCTCTATTCATAAGTGGAAACACTTTGTCAGAATAAACAATAGCTACTGCAAGAAAAACACAGTGGAAAAAAAGATTTCTCTTGGTCTCTTGAGAGAGCCTTCCTCGTTCCTTTCCTTTTCCTAATGAAGAACCCAGTAGGTGTTCTCTTTTTCATCCCTTTGTTCTCCGGTATTCTCTCCTTAGGAGTTGAGCAGTAAAATTATTTTCAAGAGATCTATTTTCATATTCTTATCAGAAGAAAAATTCAAGGTATTCACCAGAAAAAAGTATTCAGAGAGTTTTTTAAATGGACTAAAAACACTCTCAATACCTGATGGGGGGACAGGGTGGGGCAGAATGGACCTGTGGGGTGGAGAGGATCCCTGAGTACCTGTCAAAAAGGAACATTCCTGGTCAGCACAAAGTCTGCCTCCCTGCTCAGGACACATATGGACCTAGGAAGGGAAAGAAGTTGGAAAGGAAGAGAAGTTTCTCTGTTTTTCCCAACCTGCCTGTTGGCTAGGCACCGGGGGGAGAAAGAAGAGCTGCTTGCTTTTCTTGGCCTTCTCATCTTGGCGCAAGCAAAATAAGGACATGCCTTAGGCATTTTATTATAGCTGCTGCCCTACCCTCCCTTGCCTATAAAGAGATACAATTTGAACTGTGTTCTTAAGATGCTATGGATCAAAAAAGACTTTTTTTTCTTTTGACCAAGTGTGGCAACTGACAGTGGGTATCTTTATCTTGTTTGTTTTTCGTTTTTACATGTTAATCACACCATCCTGTATGTCCACGTTTTAGGTGAATAAGAGCTAAGGTCAGGCACTTCACACCTGTGTTTAATAAGAAGCATTCGCAATTTCACTAGAACTGGCAGCTGGCATCCATTGCAGATGCATTTCCTTGCTTCTGGCATCCTCCCCAAACCTTGTTTTGCACAGGGAGACTGAAGAAAAACAGATTTTTCCAGAGTCACAGCTGAATCCTGACCAGAGGGACCAAGCACACTCTTCAGCCTCAACAAAAGCTACAGTTTTAATCGTTTCACAGTTACTGCTATGTTGGTAGCACCTATTGGTTAAAACTATACTCTGACCCTGAAGAGTGAATTTCACCCCTCCTCCCCTCGGGCTGGCAGGTAGAGATACATAGCAGGCACTGCAGAGTCTCCATAACTCCATTCTGGTGCAGAGAAAGTACTTCCCTACTTAAGACCCATGCACATTTTGTGGAAAGTTGCACGTGGTATGTGAATAAATATAGTAACCCTTTAGCCTACAGGAAGAGGAGGAGATATTACACTCTGACAAACAGATATTCTTCATGCGAGGGCAGTGGGGAGAGATAAAAGGACAAGGGGTTGGACTCAAGCAGCATGTCCCTGCAAAAAGGAACGTGCGTTTCCTTGGGGACAAGTAGCACTTGTGCCACTGCTACTTGCCACTGCTACT
Source organism: Alligator sinensis (assembly GCF_000455745.1). Classification (NCBI taxonomy): domain Eukaryota; kingdom Metazoa; phylum Chordata; order Crocodylia; family Alligatoridae; genus Alligator; species Alligator sinensis. The sequence continues at coordinate 529,787 of NW_005842107.1, forward strand.
TGCTGGGGAATGCCCATGCTGCACGCCCTGGCATGTAACAGGTTACCCTGGGTGGGGTAGGGGAGTCTGGGACCTGCAACTGGGCTGGCCCCAGAAGCCTTACCTGGGGTCCTGGGGGCCTCAGGGAGCTGCAGCTGTGGTTCCCTGAAGGGAACCTGGCTGGTGGTGTTTTGGGTGGTGTGCACTGCCACTGCGTGCACCACCCCACTTTTTTTTAGTGTGGTTTATTTTTACCTCGGGATCTCCCAGTCAACCCCCCCTTTCCCCCCGCCCCCGCTGTGCTGCAAGGTAGAAGTGCAGGGAATGCTTGCATGTGAGGTGTGTGGTGCCATAGATAGGTCTGTGGCACCACATACTGCACATCTGCACTTTGCAATTCAACAAGGAGAAATGCAAAGTGCTGCACCTAGGGAGGAAAAATGTCCAGCATACCTACTGCCTAGGAAATGACCTGCTTGGTGGAAAGGAAGCGGAAAGGGATCCTAGTGGACTCCAAGATGAACATGAGTCAGCAGTGTGACGAAGCCATCAGAAAAGCTAATGGCACTTTATCGTGCATCAGCAGATGCATGACAAATAGATCCAAGGAGGTGATACTTCCCCTCTATCGGGCGCTGGTCAGACCGCAGTTGGAGTACTGCGTGCAATTCTGGGCACCGCACTTCAAGAGGGATGCGGATAACTTGGAGAGGGTCCAGAGAAGGGCCACTCATATGGTTAGGGGCTTGCAGGCCAAGCCCTATGAGGAGAGACTGGGGCACCTGGACCTCTTCAGCCTCCTCAAGAGAAGGTTGAGAGGCGACCTTGTGGCTGCCTATAAGTTCATCACGGGGGCACAGAAGGGAATTGGTGAGGTTTTATTCACAAAGGCGCCCCCGGGGGTTACAAGAAATAATGGCCACAAGCTAGCAGAG